>NW_017717448.1:0-2040 GCF_001865875.1 Lupinus angustifolius
ACAACGAGGAAGATGAGGTGGTTGAGGATGAGGATCACCAATCTGCAGAGGGTCATGGGCAGGCGGGGGGGGATGAGGAGCTTCATCCCTGAAATTCTCAAAATTAAAGTCATTTGGACCATCAATATCCGCAACAAATGGATCAATATGAATGAGATCAGACCTGGTAATGTTTTGAGAGTCAGATGGAATAGAATAAAAAGGCAAATGCTCAAGAAAAACAACATGACGAGAAATATACAATTTACGAGTAGAAGGATTATAACAACGATAACCTTTCTGACCATCCCCATAACCAAGAAAGACACATATGGCAGATCGAGGAGTCAATTTACTCCGTTCAACATGAGGAAGAAGAACAAAACAAGTGGAACCAAAAACCCTCAATGATGAATAATCAGGAGGATGACCATACAACGTTTCAAAAGGAGACAAACCTGAAGTAACAGAAGAAGGAATTCTGTTAATGACATGAACCACAGTTTTGACAGCCTCACCCCAGAACTCAGAAGGAGCCGATGCTGACAGAAGCATAGAACGGGTTGTTTCAAGAATGTGACGATGCTTTCTTTCAGCAACTCCATTTTTTTCAGGGGTGTTAGTACAAGAGGCTTGGCGAACTGTTCCATCAGAGGAAAGTAACTCAGAGAATTTGTTAGAGGTGTATTCACCACCTAAATCACAGCGGAAGCACTTAATAACAGAGTTATATTGAGTATTAACCAAAGCACGAAAATGACAATAAATACCAAAGAATTCAGAACGATGTTTCATAAGGAAAATCCAACAATAACGGGTGTAATCATCAATGAAAGAGACATATATTTTGATCCACTTTTAGTAGCAAATGGGGATGGACCCCATACATCAGAATGAACCAAATCAAAAGGTGCCTTAGAAATTGAAACACTCTTAGGAAAAGGTAAAGCAGAAAACTTGGCAAGTTTACAACCACAACAGTCAGAAATGTCATTTGGTTGTAATGATCCTAAGACTTCCGTTGATGCTAAGTATTTCAAACGAGGAGAAGATACATGACCCAGACGAGAATGCCATAAATAAAACTTAGAAGAAGACAAATTCAAACGAAAAGATGATAAATCAACAGTAGGAGCTGCAACATGTGGAAGCTTCAGTTCATCCATAAAGCCCTCTATCTATGGCCTGTCCCAATCAGCCTCTTCAATTGAGGATACTACACATAACAATGAGTTGAAGAAAATAAGATTGAAAAACGAGAATCACACAGTTGACTAACAAAAGCAAGACTTAAAGTGAGGTTAGGTATATAATAAACATCAGAGAGAGATAGTTTAGGTGTAGAAACAGAACCAACTCCTTCCAATAACATAGGAGTTCCATCAGCAGTCATAACAGATACACAGGACGACTTATGTACAGATGTAAAAGATTTAAAGTCAGATGACATATGATGGGACGCTCCAGAGTCAAGGATCCATATGGAGGATGATATACCTGATGAACCAACAGAAGACAGACCTACATTAGGAGAGACTGACGTAGCATTGGGCTGAGATGCAAGAAACTTCTGAAATTGTTCTACCAGGTCAGACATGTTAGACCCAGAGTGAACCATCCCAGGGGTGGCAGATGGAGAAACAGGAGTAGCAGCAGCAACATTGGAAGATTGAGATGTGTGCTTAAAGTTCCTGTATGTCGACTGAGGCGGACGCCACTGAGGTGGTTGATAAGGTTGCTCATTCTTCAATAATTTTGGACATTGAGCCTTCCAATGACCCTTTTCCTTACAGAACCTACATTCATCATAATTGACTCTGCCTTGAGATTTTCCTTTCACAACAGGAGCAGCAAACACAAAGGGGCTTGGCAGAATCCCTTTGTCAATAATTCCCTTTTCATAGTGGGACTTCAAACGAACTTCTTCAGCTAANCTACATTAATCATAATTGACTCTGCCTTGAGATTTTCCTGTCACAGCAGGAGCAGCAAACACAGAGGGGCTTGGTAGAATCCCTTTGTCAATAATTCCCTTTTCAGAGTGGGACTTCAAACGAACTT
>NW_017717449.1:0-28924 GCF_001865875.1 Lupinus angustifolius
GCATAATTTTCAGTAGCACTATTTGTAGGTTTAACAAAATTTCCAGAAACATATCCCCACATTCGTTTATGAATCAGAAAATATCTCATCACATAACTCCAATATGCATAATTGGATAATCCATTTAGTTGCACACTAATGGATTGCAAAGAATCATCTCTTTCAGTTGCCATAACTAACAAGCACAACAGCAGGGAAATCGAAATTCAAAGGGAAAGAGAAACAGAAAACCTGACAAATTCGCTCAGCGAAAACTGCGATCTGCGAATCTGAAACTGTGATCTCTGATCTGCGAACTGCAGAGGCTGATCTACCACTGCAAAGAAGAAGAAAAGATGATGGAACCCAGAGGCATGAACAGGATCTGCGAAAGCTGTGGCCTTAGCAAACCTTGCTCTTGATACCATGTTAGATCAGCTGCATAGGAAGAGAGAAGGGAGAGGAGAAGAAGAAGAGAGAAGGGAGAGGAATGCAATATGGAATTGATTAATGAGATAATGCCAAAGGGCCAATACATATAGGAAGCTAGGAAAATACAAAAGACAAGACTACCATTTACTAATAACTAAAATACATTTAACAGAGACATCACATTCCTTTGCAAGGTTAATCTTCAAACCTAAATACAAATCATGAGGAAGCAGCAAAATGTAATATTGAATGTGATTATTCAATTGAAAATCTTAATCCTATAAATTAAATTATTGATGAACTTGACTTGCCTATTACCTTAAGGAAATGAGTAGGATCTTGTATAAAACATTCTATACAAAATTTCCTCACTTATTCTAACTAATCCATATTCTAACTAATCCCTAAGATATAGAGCTTTTGTTGCATAATTTGATGGTGTTCAAATTCCAATCACTGTCTTTGAAGCTCTAAAACATGAAAATGGAGAGCATATGTGCTAGAGGAAATAGATATATTAGAAGAAAATAAGACTTGCGATATCGTCACTCTTACCAAGGATAAAAAGTTGTGGAGTGTAGATGAATTTTCACTACAAAGATGAATGCAAATAGGAAGATAGACATATATAAGGCAAGACTAGTAGCCTAAGGTTATACCCTAACACATGATATAGATTATAAGGACATATTTACACCGACTGTAAAGCTTAATTCTAGTTGAATTATAATTTCTCTTGTAGCAAATCTTGACTATAATCTACATAGTTGGACATAAAGATTATATTCCTTAATAGGAAGTTGGAGGAGGAAGTATATATGAAAATGCCCTCTAGATTTGATGGAGAGAAGAAGGATGTTGCACACCTTAAGTATGTCTTTGTATGGGCTAAAACGGTCCCCAAAAGCTTGATTCACAAGATTCAACACCATTACGAAGCACTTGGTTATGTTCAAAGTGAGGCAGATCACACATTTTTTGTAAAAAATTATGTAGATGGAAAAAGAGTTATTTTAATTGTCCATGTAGATGACATGGTGATGACAATAATGAAATTGACAACTTCAAAAATTGTTTGCAGGCAAAATTTATGGTTAAGGATCTTGGACAACTTCAATTTTTTCTTAGAATGGAAATAGTGTTAGGTCCCACAGGGCTCTGCCACTCACCTAGAGGGGGAGGTGAATAGGTGATACAGTATACAGTGACTGTCGCTCGATTAACACAAAAATTATACCAATTTACACACTATTTAATTGATTAATGACAAACTTAATCGATTAAATCATCTGCTCTTAATCGATTAACTACTCAACTTAATTGATTAATTCGATCGGCTAATAATCGATTATCTAATCACTTAATCCATTATCTGGTTCAGTTACAATGAAAACAAAATTCTTTCGATCATCCAAGATTACCAAGATTCAACCAAACTTACATGCAATTACACAGACAATTAAGAACAGTAAATGCACAATACAAATATGCAATTATCATGTAATTATATGCATGTCAAGCTACATAAATCAAGTAATGCGGAAATGTAAAAAGATTAGGGAAAGAAGAATAAGACTCCGCTTTTTATCCTGGTTCGTTTGTTGTCAACTGCAAATTATATTCAGGCCTCTCCTTATGATCTTGGGAGATTCTATCTTCACTATGGAATCTTCAATATTTCTTACAAACACAATTCCAATACAAGAATCAAGACACTCCTTTCTTGGGTCTTAAACCCCCACTTCGGTTTAACTAAAAAGCTCGCCTACTAGGATACCTCACCGTTCGCGACTCTAGCCCCCACCTAAGTATCACTTATAACCAAAACTTCTTGCTTCTTGCAAAGACACCTACCTAACTGCAACTAGGGTTTTCCAAAACCTATTATCTTTCTTTGGTGATACAACACACCAAGAGAATGTGTTATTGCCTAAGTCTAACAAAAATTCTTCAAGTTACATATGCACCTCAATGTGCAGATTTTACAATCTTCTATGAATCTAAGAACCCCTAAAAGATCTCACAAATACATAAATACAATGCGTGAGATGCAGGTTTCCTTTTCTAAGATTTGACAAGGAAAGCTCAACAGGTATCTTGTAAAGATTCACCCTTTTCTTTTCTTGAAAGAACACTTAGAAAATATTTCCTAAAGATATGAAAGTTTGAGCTTTAGATCTTCTCAATAAAGTGTAAAACTCTCTATTTTCGAAAATATGTTCTAACCCTCTTTTCTTGATTCTCAAGATTATGAAACAATATGAAAAACTTGGGTTTATATACTGTTCTGTTTTTAACTGTAGTTAATCGATTATACCGAACTTTAATCGATTAACGGGTTTCTTCAAAATAACAGAAAACGGAAACAGTTATCAACTTAATCGATTAACGAGTTTCTTACCATCTTAATCAATTAACAACTAATTTAATTGATTAACAGGTTCCCAAAACTTAATCGATTAATATGAGTCCTAATCAATTAAATGATTTTCTAAAATATATTTTTAATGATGAATGAACCTCCTACATGATTCTTAAGAGCGTGATGCATGTCTTTGAATGATGTATGATTTAAAACTCTTTTTAAATGCAGTCAAAACATATTATCATGTATGTATGCATGTGCATGCAAATCATGTATGTATGCATGTAAGTCTCATTTTAGTTGTGATTGATTTTAGCTTGTGAGACTTTCATTAGGGTTCATCATAGCCTAGACTCTTACTAAGCAAACATCTTAAGACCTAATAAAGATATAAAAATATTTAACCCCTAGATCTTCTTTTGAATGATTTGCCTTGTATGTACTTGAGTCTTGACTTTATCGTTGATACTTGTTGTTTGTTGATTTTCTCATCCTCTCAAGCTTGTCCTTCAACATTTATGCATGTTGTCAATCATTTGCCTTTATCACTCTTTTGTCTTCATCAACCTTTGTGTGTCCTTTATCTTCATCAAAACATTATGTGATGCATGCTTCCCTCTTCAATCTCGCATTCATGCACGCTTACATCCTCAAATAGCGAAAAGCAAGAGAGGTATTTTCATCTTACAAAGAAAGTACACTCTTGATTTACTTTAGGAAATATGGAAACTAGGATGTAAACCTGAAACAACTCCACTAGGACGAAATTGGAAGCTTAAGATTACCGAAGATGATCTTCTAGTTGAGAGATATCAATGCCTTACGGGTAAGGGTGGAAACAGGCCAGGCCAGGCCAGGCTTTGCCTTAAACAGGCCCAGCCTATATAGCACATAGGAGCCTGGGCCTGGCCTGTTAGCCTGTTTAAAAAAAAATTCAAAGCCTAGGCCTGGCCTGTTTAAAAGTCTGGTCTGGCCTGTTAGCCTGTTTAAAAGCCTATTATACTATATGTTCATGAAATAGGCTACCATGTCTATATTTTAATGGGCTTATAGGCTTATTTTTAGTTAGGTCCATCTAATTCTAATAATTAAATTATATTTTTATATACATTTTTATATTAATATTACACATATACAATAATATTACTTATGTTAAAATAGTATAATTTCAACATTCTTATATAATATAACTAAATAGACCGGCCTGTTAGGCTTTATAGGCCTTTTAGATGGCCTAAAGCCTGGCCTGTTAAGCTAAATAAGCTTTTTAGAAAGCCTGAGCCTGGCCTGTTCGTCAAAAAAGCCTGGCCTGGCCTAGCCTGTTATAGGCCAGGTAATAGGCCCCTGATAGGCGGCCAAGCCTGTTTCCACACTTAATCCTCGGGCAAGTTAATCTACCTATCTCTCGCTAGACCAGATATTGCCTACAATGTTAGTGTGGTAAGTCAATTTATGCATTCTCCAAGGAAGAAGCATTTGGAATCTTGTAAATTAGATTCTTGGCTATCTAAAAGTACTCTAGGAAAAGGGGTTGCTCTTTAAAAAAGTGAAAATAAAAGTGTAGAATGTTTTACAAATGCTTATTGGTCAGGTTCAATTGAAGATTCAATATCCACAACAAGACACTGCAAAAAAGTATGGGAAACTTTGTACAAGGAGGAGTAAAAAGCCATTAGTGGTTGCAAGACATACTTATTCCTATTCAAGACCCAGTGAAGCTCTATAATGATAACGAGATAGCCATCAACATAATGCATAACCCAATACAACATGATAGGATGAATTATGTAAGAATTGACAAAAATTTCATCAAGTCAAAAATGGAAAATGAGACTATTTCTCTACACTATGTTTCAACCAAGTTACAAGAAATAGATATTTTGAGTAAGGCTCTGTTGAAGTCATATTTTGAGCTTAATGTTGGCAAACTAGGAATGACCAATAACTATTTACCAGCTTGGGGGAATTTTGGGTAAGAATCCTGAAATTTATGGAACATGACCATGTTTTTATTTAATTTTGTAGTTGTTGTTGGTTTATAGGGATTTCTAGTTAATTATAGGAGTCACAAATTAATTGTTTCCTTTTTAAATTATTTTCTTGACCTATTTATGTATTGCTCAATCTTTTGAATAATATATGAAGAAATTTTTTTCTTACTCTTCTGATTATAGTTTTTTACAAAGAAACCAATATTTTACGTAGAATAAAAGTTTTTATCATAACTTTAGTTAGAAGAATGTAAAGACTCCTGCTTTTTTTAAATTTGTATATTCTTTAGCATTTTAATTAAAAGTTTCCAATGTTAAAACACAATTTTACTGTCAATATGAAATGAGATGTAGAGATTAATAGTTAGTTACATGATTACTCTTTATTTAGGGGCTATCATAATGACTTTAGAGGCGGAACATGGTCAGGACAGGTTAGGTCGTTGCCTCCTCCTACATTTTTTCAGCTTTTATTATCTTATTTTTTAAACTTTGTTATAAATATTTTTTTTACCTTGTGTTATTTGTGTTGTTTTTCTAAAAATTATAGATAATCAATCAAGTTCTCTTACAATTATAAATATTGTTATTTCTTATAATATCATTACTTTAATTGGTTCATACTAATTTTATACATATAAAATATATTATGATATCACATATTGTCAGAGACGGAAGGTGGTCATGGAAGGGCAGGTGGGGGCAGTTGCCGTTGCCGTTGGATTCTTTTCCAACTTTTATTATCTTATTTCTTAAAACTTTGTTTCAAATATATTTTTTCCTTGTGTTATTTGTGTTGTCGTTCTAAAAAGAATAGATAATAATTTTACACATATGAAATAGATTATGAGATCATATATTGTCATTGTCAAACTTTGCTGTAAAAGCCCTAAGTTTCTATGACTTTTTTTTTAAATAATTTAATATTGATAACTTATGAATTAAGTACAACTTTGACAATACTGAAAAATTGAATGCATATTATTTGCTTAATTGAGTTATTTATCATATCTTAACTATTTTGATTTAACTACTACAAAAAGATTATTTTCAACAACCAAGAAAACTAAATATTATGTTGTAAGATAAAAGATGAACTTCTTGCAAACAAAAGAAATAATTGAAAATTTGATCTTTAATTCAATAGTCGATGAGTTAAAGTCTTTAAAAGAATGAAGAGTAATACTTTAAAATTTAAATGAATATACATTTTTTCTTTAACACCTTTAATTGTTAATTATTATTATTTAGAATCAATATGTTATTTTGAAACTTTAAATCAATTATGTATATTTCTTTATATTTTTTGTTATTCAATTAATTTTTATTATAAAATAATTAAATAGTATTGTACATGCTCTAATTGTCTAAAAATCAAGTTTTTAAGTATTGAATTAAAGAAATGTTGAAGGTGCATAACTAAATATACTTTAAGTTAATTGTGTGAGGTGCATGTTTCTTCTCCTCTTTTTTTCTGTCGATATTATCGAAGATATTTAAGCATTGGAAATAATAGAAGTTATTAATAACAACGAGAAATTTCAACCATGACCAATTAAGCATATTTTTTCATGTGAGAAATTCTAATACAGCAAAATGCGAAAATAGACTCCAAATGGCAAGAGCTAGGCAACTTTCACATGTCACATTCATTAACACATTTCCTTTATTATAGAAAATAAGTATCTCCGTGTGCTATGCAAAGAATATATTAAAGATAATAAAATAAAATCATACTACAAATTCAAATAAAAAAATTATAATAAAATGATCATTTAGCAAAATTTGAAAGTTTTCCGGGGTAAAAAAAGAAGTGGTTCAAATGATAAAGTCAAATGACATTTATTAGAGACATCCTGAATGGTGTCTCAATCCATGTCCTAAGTAAATTAAAATATTATTTAAAAAAAAAATATTTTATTCATATGTCAATATACTATGTCAGAGTTGGAGTTCAACGTGTATTTTAGATGTATAACAGTGATTTCATGCATTTTCTGTTTGACGGTAGTAATATATTGTCATGATTAACAATGTTTCTCAAATGTTGTTGTATTAAATATAGACCACAGCGCATCACATAAAAAGCTTTGACATATATTGCATAAATACAACAACGCATCGTACACACAACGCTGTCATATACGTCTTACATAAACAACACATTTTATAGGCATTATTAACAACACTTATGTTACGCTGTTGTATTATTCATAAATATTCTCAAACACCACCTTAATACAACAGCGCAACACACACATATCATTGTTGTATTAAGCATGTACAACAGTGCTGACTATAGAAAATGTTGTTGTATTAAGCATGTATAACTGCGTCACCTTTAAAAAGCGATGTCGTATTAATCCTTTAAACAGTGCATGTTAGGGCTTCCCCTACATTCGCTGTTGATTTGTAGAAATTAATACATACATATACATTTATTAGCAGCACAGACATTCTCAACAATACATACACATTAATACATACCATAAGTTTGTTTTTTTAACATCAACATAATACAAACTACAAACAATGAATATCATGCCAATTATGTTTTGACAGAGTACATAATTACAAATAAAAAAATATACAAATTACAAAGAAACAAAATTATACAAATTACAAACAATCAAAATTAAGCTATAATTATACAAAGACTACTTGTATCTACTTTTCATTTTCTTTGATTAAGCTATAATTATCAAAATTAAGCTATAATTATACAAAGATCATCCTTGTTTGGAGGAACATATTGATTCACCCAAAGCTCTTTATCGTGATCATTTCTTGTATATAAATTATCATCCGTAGTTGGTTCGCTCTTATGCGACTGATATGTTCCAAAAAAGGATCATCTTCATCAATATCTTCATATTCTTGGTAATCAATATTATTGAAGATTATTTTGTTAGTTAAAAGAACAATGAACTATTTCATATCAGCTGGATCACTAACATAGAATACTTGTTGAGCTTGTGATGCTAGAATAAATGACTCATATTTATATCCTGGCCAATTAAGATCCACCTGAACCCTAACTCATCAACTCGGAAGTCACTGTTGTTATCAACCCACATACAATACAAAACTGGCGTCCAAAATATTGTGTAATCCATTTCACATATTCATTCAATCACCCCAAAGTATGACATGTTTGCATATATTGAGTTTCTATTTTTTGCACTTGACATGTGTAAAGTTCGAGTAACAAGAGTCACACCACTATTTTACATTTTACTTTGATCATCTTGTTTTTTCGTATAAAATATGAACCCATTAATTATGTAACCAGTGTATGATAAGACATGAATACTTGGACCATTGGCTAACCATTTTGATCTTTCCGGAAACTGAATGTGCATTTATATTCAACTCGTCATCAATGTATTTTTTAGCCACTTTATGAAACACCGATTATGCTCTTTGGAAATCCAATTTTCATTATTACTTGGGTAAGATCCCTTAGCATCTCCTTGTATATTTCAACATATGGCTCAACCTCGTCGACATTATGTAAAACATATAAGTGCGCTTGCTCCAATTCGTTTCTTGTTAAAGTCAATACTTCATTCTCACTAATACCTTTTGCATAGCGAGGCTTTGGAATGGCCATGACATCACCATTGGTAAGGTATCCGGTACAAAAATCAATAGCTTTTTCAACAACATATCGCTCGACAATACAACCCTCTAGTCTTGATCGGTTCTTTGCATACCCTTTTAATGTCTTCATATAATGCTCAAAGGGGTACATACATCTCATATAGGAAGGGCCACATAGTTTGTCTAGGGGTGTCAATATAGGCATTGCCCACGGGCCAGCCAGCATTGCCCGTAAAAAAATGCGGGCAGGGCATGGTATTTTTGCCTGTTAGCTCGTATTGCCCGGCCCCTTTGCCCGCTTTTTTAGCGGCCATTTTAAACGGGCTCCACGGGCTGCCCACGCGCATTACATTCTACACTTTAAAATTTTAATCCAATACTTTATTACTACTTGGTTATTTTATAATTATCATTGTAGACTTGTTAGAGAGAATTATTATCTAATATGGTTGGAGAGACATGTTTTGAATTATTATTATAGAGACTTTTAATTATTATGTAATGTGCTTATGTAAAATCTATTGATTTACTGCCTATGTACTTAGCATTCACCATTGTTGCTTTTTTAATGTAAACAGGAAAATACCCACGGGCCGCCCATTAGCCCGTTAGCCCGTTTTAAAACGGGCAGGGCATGACTTTTTGTCCGTTAACCAATTGCGGGCATGCCCGGCTCGCTTAAATTATTGCGGGCATTTGCTGGCACGGGCTAAACGGGTCGGGCGACCCGTTTTGACACCCCTAGTTGTGTCTCTCGAACAAGATGAATGCTTGAATGAACCATTATGTCAAAAAAGAAGGTGGAAAATACATTTCAAGCTCACACAAAGTCACAATAATTTGTCTTTGGAATGCAGGTAATTTCTCAAGATCTATCACTTTGCTACAAATCGGCTTAAAGAAGAAGCATAACTTAGTTATAATTCCTCGAACTATTTAGGTAGAATTGATCGTATTCTAATAGGCAAGAAATGCTCCATAAGTACATGACAATCATGAGACTTAAGACCTTTTAACTTGAGGTCTTTCATTGATATGAGGTTCTAAATGTTGGAAGAGTACCCCTCTAAAACTTTAACACCATGAAGAAATTTACAAAATTTCATTTTCTCCTTCCTCGACAAATTATAAGCTGCTCGAGGTGGAAATTTACATTTTCCCTTCATTATCAACCCCTATTCCTTTCTTATTTCATACTAACCAAGTCTAACCTTGCATTCAAGTCATCTTTGGTGTTACCAGGGGCATTGAGTAATGTACCAATGAGACTTTCAAACACTTTTTTTCCAATATGCATAACATCGAAGAAATGTCTTACATATATTGAACTCTAATATGACAATTCAAAGAAGATTGACTTTTTCTTCCACCCATTTGTGACAATTTCTTTTAAAAAAACGTTTACCAAAGTTATTATTCAAACCCTTTAGCTTTTGAAATAATTGGTCACCTGTCAACGACAAAGGAACACGACCTTCTTCATTATTTCCATCAAATGCTTTTCTCCATCGTCGATGGTGATGATCTGAATGCAAAATTCTATGATGGCCAAGGAACACATTCTTCTTATAGTGTTCCAACCTCATTGAATGAGTATTGTCTTCACATACAGAACATGCAAAATGTCCTTTTCTACTATATCCAAGCAGATTACCATAGGCAGAGAAATCATTGATTGTGTCGAACAAAAAAGCCCTCAAGTTGAATCTTTCTTCCATATACGCATCATACACATTTATGCATGTCTCTCATATTTCCTTCAAGTCTTCAATTAATGGAGCCAATAATATGTCTATGTCATTTCCTGGTTGTTTAGGTCCAGAAATTAACATAGATAACATCACATATTTGCACTTTATGTATAGAGAAGGAAGTAAGTTGTATATCACCAACATCACTGGCCATGTACTGTGGGAGCAACTTTGCACACTATGGGTTAATTCCATCCGTTGACAATGCAAGGCGTAGATTTATTGATTCTTGACCAAAACTAGGATAATCATGATTAATTTTTCTCCATTGAGGAGAATCTGCAGGATGCCGAAGCTTTCCATCTTTAATCATTTCTTTCTCATGCCATATCAACTTCTTTGCATCTTTGGCATTGCTAAACATACGCTTGAATCTTGATTTGTTGGGGAAATACCATACAACCTTTTTGGGAATTGAGTCTTCCTTCTTATATCATGATGCATTACATTTAGGACAAAACTTTAATGAAGCATACTCATTAAAAAATAAGATGCAATCATTTTCACAAGCATGTATCCTAGTGTAGTCCATGCCTATGGAGCGTAACATTTGTATAGAGAAGGAAGTAAGTTGTATATCACCAACATCACTGGCCATGTACTGTGGGAGCAACTTTGCACACTATGGGTTAATTCCATCCGTTGACAATGCAAGGCGTAGATTTATTGATTCTTGACCAAAACTAGGATAATCATGATTAATTTTTCTCCATTGAGGAGAATCTGCAGGATGCCGAAGCTTTCCATCTTTAATCATTTCTTTCTCATGCCATATCAACTTCTTTGCATCTTTGGCATTGCTAAACATACGCTTGAATCTTGATTTGTTGGGGAAATACCATACAACCTTTTTGGGAATTGAGTCTTCCTTCTTATATCATGATGCATTACATTTAGGACAAAACTTTAATGAAACATACTCATTAAAAAAATAAGATGCAATCATTTTCACAAGTATGTATCCTAGTATAGTCCATGCCAATGGAGCGTAACATTTGTTTTGCATCATAGATTTGACAAGGGAGCACATTATCTTCTGGCAACATATCCTTCAGAAGTGCAAGTAACTTAGTGAAACTCTTATCAATCCATTCATTAACAGATTTCAACTTATACAACCTTGACAGTGCTGTCAATCTTGTGAATTTAGTACAACCATCATATAATGGTTTCTCAGCATCACTTATCAACTGCTGAAACATCTCAGGACAATCCTGAAAATCCTCTTCGACAACGTTTGTCATTTCCTCGGAACGATCGTCTTCATATGCATTTGTGTAGTTGTCTTTCATATGCATCTCATCATCACAATCAATAACGTCTCTCTTCTCACCATGTCTTATCTAACACGTGTCACTTTGATCAATACCATGACACACTAAATGAAATTTTAACTCGTTAGGAGTAATTCGGTTTGAGTAACAACATCTTAAGCAATGACACACAATTCTATTCGAGTTTTCAGCATTCTCAATTGCAAACCTAACAAATGATTTCACTCATTCCTCATACTCATTCATCAATCGATTGACAACCATCCATTTTCGATCCATTTTCTAGTAACAAAAAAAATATAATGAGCATAAATCCCTAAAGCTAAAACTCAGAGTTAAGCTCATCAAGCAAAGCAAATACATTATTATGTAATTAAAGTGAAAGAGGTCGGAAAACCCAACTCAATACAAGCAAAATATAATGTAATTAAAAAGACAAATAATTATAAGGAAAACTCACTTTCAATTTGATGTTGAATGCGTGAATGAGTGAAGGATTTTCGAAATCGTGTTGAATGATTTTTGTGTTGAATGAGTGAATGATTTTGGAGGTTTATTTTCGGTGTTGAATAATTTTCGAGGTCGATTTTAAGAGTAAATGAATTTTGCTGCTGAGTAAATGAGCGTTGGGATTGCAGAATGTGTGAGAATGCGGAAACATTTTTAGTTTTTAGGATCTGACAATATCTTCAACATCGCATAATGTAGATAATGTTGTCAATAATATCTAGTCAATAACGCCACCTACAAATAGCACTATGGAAGAACTCCCCATTCAAATATAAAGAATGTAGGTGTTCCACAACGCAACTTAATGGAAACGCTATGGAAGAAATAATAATTTTGTTACTAATTGATTTTTTTAATGAAATTCAAATTAATAATGACATTATGACATTCAATTAATGACAATTAATTAAATATATAGAATAATTAATAATGACAATAAATAACATTCAAACAATATACGAAATGAGAATTAGTTTTGTATAAAGGAAATAATGAGAATTAATTAAAATCTGATAGTGTATCTTGTGTACATGTTTAATTGTTGATCATATCGACAACGCTTCTTCTAAAATGCATTGTTGTATAGCTAAAATAAAATAATATGAGAGATAAGTCTTCAACAACGTTTTTTATGAATGCATTATTGAATTTAACATAATCAACATCAAATTGTTAAAAAGACGTTGTTGTATAAGTATAACAACAACACATTCATAAAAAAACGATGTTGAAGACCATTATTCCTAATTCTATACAGTTAAGCACACAACAAAAAATAATCTGAATGCATTCAGAAACAGGATAGAACAACAAACTGAATGCATATAAAACTCTAAATCATAACTGAATTTATATATTGAACATTAATTATACTATAATGTTACAGAAACATATATTACATACATCAAATCATATACATTATATTGAACATTAATTGAATTCCCTAAGCTACAATTTCTGCAAATATCTTCTATACCTATGATTTGCCAACAAAACTAAGTACAAACTTTGACCAATGTTCTTTAATTTGGTTGACTTGGCCATCTGTATATGACTTGCCAACAAACTTGATTTCATTAGTTGACCATTGTTGAATGACCCCCTTCCTGAATTTCATCGCGTAATAGCCGTAATCTACCTTGTTTGTTTGGCAATGGGTCTACAATTAAAATAAAATAAACATATAAGTACAACCTTAGTTGAAATATGAATACATTACACATATAATTGTTTGAGATGATTTGTGTCAATATCTTTATATGAGTTCACTTGATTTTGTGTTGTGGTATCGTTTTTTCTAGAATGATTATAGTCTCTGTAAACTCTCACTACACTAAACAATAGAAAATGTACTTAATCACGAAACAACTAGGAAAGTGAAAGTATAACTAAAAGTTTAAATGAGTTAGTCCACTTACTTAGAAAATAAATCTTTCATAGCGGCGTACTCATCCGGATCACCATGTTCCAATTAGTCAAAATAGTATATTTCTTCATTGACCCAATTTATGGCAACCAAAAGCCAATGTTGCCTAACAAAACATATGCGCATGGTTAGGAAATGTTAAGCACAACAAACATACTAAAGATAGAAATATAAAAGACAATTAAAAATTGATCACCCGGTATTAAAATGTGCAAGAAATAAATCTACAGCTTCTTTACGAATCAGGAGAATATCTGCAATTCGTTTTCTCTGTTCCACAATTTTATTTTTGTCACTCGACACCAAAGTGGTAACATGTGAGGATATGAACATCACTTTTTTTTTATTTACCGAAACAAATTTTTCATGCAAGTACCTAATATATATAACACAAATGTTAGTTAATTATAACACAACGCCATGCAAAAGCGAGAAGTTAAGAAAACATAATTTACCTCATATATACACATATAGCAGTTGCACATATCCATTCATGTTTATTTACATCATCGACTTCATTGATGCTAATGTATTCTTCAGCATTAATCCCGAAGACTTCCTTGGGAATTGATATACTTATTATATCATCTCCCAACTTTTGTACATGCTCAAACAACTAAGTACAGTAGTTGATAGTTTTCTTGGAGCTCACATCCCCCGTAGATGGCTTTGAGCTTACATCTCCGGTAGATGGCATCGAGCTCACATCTCCCGAAGATGGCTTAGTCATTTGGTTGCTGCTGGGGTGAAGTGTACATTTTCCTGAAATTTTCAATAAAAGATATATCAATTATAGATCAATATATATATATATATATATATATATATATATAATATGAGTGAGCATACAGTGAAAAATCATACCTTAGAAGGAATTACTTGTGCAAGGTCTACTGGCCAAGCCACAAAAGTGCATATAGTCCCTCCAACTGTGAAAATATCCTCATCGAGAGGAATTGGCAGCAACACTTGATCATCGATTGCAACATCAATCGAGACTTCACATGATGGCATGGGATATATGCATTATGCAACATATCATCGGTCGAATTGTACACTTTCCCAACATCCACCTCTTGGCTAGATGGGGTATCCAAGAAAAGTTTGCAAGAACTGATTTCCTGTACGTTAGTTAAAACATATATTAGTTTACAAATATAAACTAAATGACAAATAAATTAAAATAAGTTAACTAAATTACCTCAAGAATAAGAATCAGAATGAGAATGATGCAAGGAGCAGGTGTAAAACTCTCATTGATAGTTGAAGGAACAGTGTCAACAACATTAGCTAGTCATTTCCACTCAGCTTCCTTCACCTTCATTGATTGCTCAAATTCGTTGAACCATTGTATGAGGTCATCCAATTGATTTTGAACCTGACTCATTTAGGCTTTGGTTGGACGCTTTGGATGAAGTACAAATGTTCGCTGGCAAACCCTAAATCCTGCACCCTAGATACAGTCAGGTAGATAGACAGTCGTAGTGTCTTATCAATTATTATGTGACTATCTGATTGTGCCTCCTTTTCTTCTAGGGCAACATGACAAATCAAGAAAAAACATAATGTTAATTAATCTCATTTTGATAAATAAAGTATGGAAATTAAGTATAATTAAAAAATGAGCCCTTGCAACATGTTTTGCCGCTTCTTGAACTTGCTCATTGTCGATGACACCATCCTTGTTCTTACGAGCATCAACCCATAGAACATCGAGTTCTACTCCATGTGGAGTCAAGGTGTATCGCTTTTGTTGGCCAGCTGCCAAAACATAACCAATAATAATATAATTTGATATATATGCATACAAAACATAACCAATAATGCATTTACAAATTAACAATACTTACAAAAAATTTTGATTCCTCTATACCCCGCTCGAGAAACTTGGCATGGATACAAAGGCTTAGATGCCCTCTTGTGGTTTTCATTATTTGCTTTCTACAAAAACAAACAACATTAACATCAACAATCATATATATGTATATACAAAAGCATATATAACAATAAAGTCAATACAAAGAATAAATTTTACCAAGAAAGACTTGTCTTGTGTCTGTAGAGTGATAAAAGTCTTCCAATCATGTTCTTCAACGACCTTTGCATACTTCTTTGGAGGTTTTAGGTTGACATTGTCATCAACATCTCTGATACATTTTCCGGCATCGGTTCTGAATTGTCGGAGAGTCTTGCCAGCCGATTTAAGGATATAATCATTATGCTCCTCATAAACATTAAAGTTTGACTGAAATTAAAACACATATACATTATATTGCATGCAAATACATGCATATACATATATTGCATGCAAATACTGTGAGAACCATGATCACCACTTGGGAAGCTATTGATGAAGTTTTATGTGGTTTCTGAGAGTATGAGGGTTTCTAAGAGTATGAGGTTTTTTGCAATTAAGTTTGAGAGCATAGAAGGAACTAATTCATCTTTTAGATATTTAAACTGTAGTAACAATTCAACATCACTTTCTATAGGACATCTTCAACATCGTATATTAATGGTAGCACTATTGTATTGACATCTTCAACATTGCTTCTTAAGGGTTATGTTGTTGTTGTGCATCCAACTATTTACTACTCATTTTCATGAACACGCCAACAATGCTACCTGGATGGTGCGCTTTTGAATGAAACCTGGATGGTGCGCTTTTAAATAAAACCTAATTGACAACACCATCTCAACTATGCGTTGTTGAATAGAATCTAATTGACAGTGCTATCTTAATTATGCGCTATTAAACTGAACTCATTTTCCAAATTAATAGCGCATTCCTAATTATGCGCTGTTAAATTGACATACTATATTACAGGTTAAAAGACAATATGAAAATAAGTTAATTAGCATGAAGTTGTCATGTAGTAAATTATCATATTATTGTGTACATTAAGTTTTGTTTATTGTGTTTATTAAGTTTTGTTAATTTTCTTAGTGTGTTTATTGATATGGAATTGCAAAATTATTAAACATTAATAACCATTCAAATAAATAACAAAAAATAGAAATTAACATCCAAAATAATTGTTCATTCTTCATTCAAATAAAGTGTCAAAATACATTATAATGAACTAAATGATTTGGTAGATGACAATATAATGAACTAAATGATTTGGTAGATTACAATGAAGGAAATTAATGAACTATTTGGTAGATGAATGAACTAAATAATCTGTAGATTAATTCTTCATCTCATGCAAATCTTGTATAACAACCACTTTCCTTCCAAAATCTGGGTCTTTTTGTAAATCAAAATATGTTAAAGATCTCATTGAAAAGATTTTGATAATGGATTAAATGATTTGGTAAATTACAATGAAGAAAATTAAAGAACTGAAAGATTTGGTAGATGAATGAACTAAATAATATGCCGATTAAATCTTCATCTAGCGCAAATCTTGTATAACAACCACTTTCCTTCTGAAATTTGGGTCATTTTGTCAAATCAAAATATGTTAAAGACTTCCTTGACATGATTCTGATATAGGATTCCCGACAATACAACTTTAGTACTTTTAACACTTTGAGTTGTTGAGATCTACTGTCTGCTCTCTTTTTGGTTACTTTGTGTTTTCTTCCTCTCCTTAGGTGCCATGACAAATTATAAAAAGAGACACCATGAAGGAGACAAAATAAAATATAAAAAGCAGAACATGAACATACTCCTATAGAAACACATATTCTTACTATTGAAATAGAACATGGAGTGAACCACAATATTTATATTTGAACAACCATTAATATTTCAAGAAATGAAGAGACGCATAACTACTCATCATTAATATTTCAAGAAACAAAGTGACGCATAATCACTTAACCATTAATATTTTAAGAAACAAAGATAGCATAATAACTCAACCATTAATATTTCTGATATTTAAAATGTCGTATAAAATCAACATCACATAACTAAGAAAGCGTGCTTAGTATGTCATCTTCAACGGTGCATATTAAAAGCTACATTGTGGAATAGACATACATTAACAGCGCTTTCTACCACATACGCTAACGTTACTAATGTTCAATAGCACTATTCCAAGAATGCGTTGTTGAAGTTACCCATATTGACAACACTTGTTTTAATATGCGATGTTGATGTTCTTCTGCCTCATTTTCAATAGCATCGTTCAAAATTGTGCTGTTGAATGACCGTGGTTAATTACAATATCTGGCATAGTAATATGTGATTGTCCCGTGACAGAGAATGAGACATCATCTTATCCATTTATTAGAGGAATGAAATGTCAAATATATAATGTAATACATATAATAAGGAAAATTTGAAAGAAGTCAAACGTCAAAAAGGATATTCAAATGACAAAATCAAATAACATTTGTTAGAGACAAATATCAAACATGAATTACATATAATATAGAAAGTGAGAAACTAGCATATATTTAACACTACAGATATATTAACAATAGATTCATAGATATTGATAAAAAGAATAGAAAAGGCTAACCACTTTTAGCAGTAGTTTATTCCTTCTGGAACATGATCACTGATGCCCTAGTTCAATGATATAACAAGGAAGAATACAAAAGCTAAAGGGTTGCATATATAATAAGAAAAAAAACATAACACAAAAATTACAATAAAACTACCATGAAGCTAATTATTATGCTTCAAAGGGGTGATTTAAAAGAACAAAGATTTGTTGTCCCAAATCATGTCCTATACCAATAACAATAAAAAAACGGAAGAAACAACAAATATTAAATTTTCTAATTGACATAACATACTTTCATTGGTGTAGGATATAATTTGGTACATAGTTGGAGGATAACATATCCTTATTCGAGTTAAATACATGGTTGTGATTAGTGAACGATGATCTAATTGTTTGGATGTGTGTTTTCTGGATTGGAAGTGCCAGAAGCAACCTTTGCAACATCCATGGCTGAAGCTTCAGGCTTCTTCTTTGTATACAAAACACAATAACCCATAACAAAAGTTGCTGCAAAACCAGCAATGGCCATTGTCATAGGACTCATAGGCATTTTCTTACGTTGGTGCAGTACTTCTGTGGAATGTTGAGCAGGTGAATGATGATGCCCTTTCATGGCACCAGCTTCTGCCATTTTAGCTTTTCCTTGTCCAACCATGTTGTCTTTTTTTCTTCTCACTTTTATGAATGTTTTTTTGGAATGAAATGATGTTAAACTTTTTTTGTATGAGTGTGATTTTATGTATGTAAGGTTGAGGTGTTTATGAAAGTAATGTTGGAACATTATGGGAGTGGTAAGAAGGAATGTTAGGCGGAAAACAATGTGTTATGAACAAGTGGAGGTTGTCGGATTGGTTACATTGGGACTTGACACGTGGTGGTTGAGCTTCAAAAATGGCTTCATGCATGGAATGGAAGGGAAGTATATATTGCATCTCGTTCGGACCAATCAAAACATGTCATGTTAATTAAAAATTAAAAATTAAATATTTTTTCTATTTTTATTTCAATATCATTAGTCTGAAATATGGTTTGAGATAGAGTTTAATACAGTAAATCCTTACCATGAGCGTCTAATTTAAGCGTCTAAGGAGACGTACAACAGAAGTTATTGTTTGAAACTCTTCCCTTAATTTTCTATGTGACTATGGAATAGTTGTGGATGACTTTGCCTTAACTTACAAGATGAGATCATAAATCCAATTTCTTATGCCTATTTAGTAATCATTGATATGAAATATAATATATATATATATATATTCATATGGTTACAAGTCCCTGTTATCTAGCTCTAACTTCTCAAATAGATCTTGAAATATAATGTCACATGAGCTGTCATGATCGATGAATAGTTTTTGGACCTTCTTGTTCATCCATCCAGTTACCACCAACAAGTCATCAAGTCTCCCAATGACGTTTGGTAATTTGTGTTATCAAATAAAATGGGGGGCTTGTCTACTTGAATTGGTCTGACAGAGGTTGTTTCTAGCTGCAACATGCATGATCTCTTCGAGGTATTGCTAACCCGAAAATTTGGTGTATAAAATCAATCAATGGTGTCGTGAATAAGCAAAGGGTAAGGGTTGGTCGTATCCATAGAGACTAGCCTCTCAACAATTATATTACTAGCCTCTCAACAATTTTTTTTCTCTATGTCTATTAGTCCATATCAACAACTTTGAAAGTTTTTCTGTGTCAATATGAATCTATATCTAGCAATTATATGAACACAAGTATACATTGTGACAATTAAGCATCAATTACGTCTACTATTGTACAAAAAAGATTAATTACATGCTTTGGATTATTGAACCAAAATTTATTAACTACTTCATTTCCTAAATCACGTTTAGTAAATTGTCATTCACAAAATAAGCATTAGGTATAGCAAGGTAATTCATGAAAATCAATACTTCAATTCATTCATAAATCAATTCCAAATGTTATATCTAATGAAAATACAATCAATCTCATCAAGAGAGTAATCCTAGCTAAGCCTTTTCATACACAACAAGGATAAAGAACAATTCAGGAAATTATAAGTCATAGAGAAGTGATACCTCCTCCATGAACCTACAATAACTTCACCACTTATACTTTCTCACCTTTACATATATTTTCCAATACAAACAAATCTAAGGACTAAGAAAAATGGAAGTCATCTTAGAATTATTTAAGATTCAGTTAGGAAGTAAAAATTAGGTAACTCTGGACTCACGAAAAAATCCATAGTTTTTCTTCTTTACTTTTTCAATATACTTTTAACAATATGAAATTTGGTGCACACGTTCGTGATGAGTGTGAAATTATGCTACATTTGCATTGCATTTAACTTGCATTTTAGGATATAGTTAGGACTTTAAGATTGTTTTTAGCTTTTATTTCTCTTTGTTTAGGTTGAGTGGGTGTTTTTGGTTATGTTGTGAAGTTTGAATAGATTGAAGCCAAAAAGAGTAGATATTGGGTGCAAGAAGATGAAATTCAGTGTTGAGGCTATGTGAAGACCAATTGAACAGCCAAAAGAAGACGTCTTGGAGTCTGGATCGAAGAGAAACAACTTGAAGTGAAAGTGCCATATACACCCACGGCCGTAGATGACATATTTTATTCTTATTTTTTAGATTTGGTTTGATGGGCTTAGCCCAATCTTTTGTATTTAGGATAAATAAGGGTTCTCCCTCAAGGATGGAACACACTTTATATTAGAATTCTTTAATTTAGAATTTGGTATTCTCTTCTCCATCATAATTGAGTAATTCCTTTTGTCTCTAGAATTGGGGTCATGCTCTTTTACATTCAATAAATATTTGTTCTTACTTCTATTCCATTGAATGTTATGGTTTGAATCATTAAATTGAGTTTTATTCATGTGACTTGTCTAGCGAACAAAGTACACCTCTTAGATATATTGGGGAATGACAGAGAGGTGAACCCCACTATTCGATCATTCAGTTATTCATACTAGAATCCTAATTCACGAGAGTAGTATTAGGGTTCTTGGAGGTTTCTTGAATTCACATTGGGTTGCTACGAAGCGATTAGATAGAAAGATCCAAGTAAAAGATTCGATTGATAACTGTACCACAAGAGTAGATGCGGCTTCATTTGAGTACACGTATCGGAGCTCGAGAGAGGATGACACATATCAAAGAGCAATTCACCCTCACAACTTAAAGTTCATGGAAGGAGCAAAACAAGGATTTGCGAGTGTAAAGGCGGTAACCCTTATCCTGAGAACTCTTCCTAATTTAGATTTCAATCTTTTTTTACTAATTTCATAATTATTCTTGTCAATTGTTCTAAATTCACTTTTAATTCTTCTTTGAGTTAAGTATAAATTAATTGTTATAATTAAAATAATTTTCTCGTCCTCGTGGGATCAATATTTTATTATTTGATGACATAATCGTGCACTTGCGATTTGCCCTATCAGTTTGGCACAACGGCGGTATGCTAATGCACCTCTTCGTATAGCCTAACTCTTCACCTTGACAAGATGTGCTAAGCGCATTTTCCACGCTCAGTGAGGCTCGTGTTGAGCCCTATTCCTGTGTTGGGCGTAGGTCAGCTGATTGTGGTCTTGATTTCTTTTTGTCATTCGACACCAATCCATACTTATTTTGCCCTTGTAATATCATGGAAATTCAATTCAAAAGATTAGTACAAATATGCATCAAATTCCTAATTATGAACGCATAAAGTAAGTATTTAGAATTAATGTGTTAAATTAGCTATATAAATTAAGGTAATTTTTAACATGTATTGCTTCTGAGCGGGTCTCGAGGTGTCTCTTCCTTTAAAGCCCTAGAAATTGTATTTATGTTAGACAGACTACACATCCTTTGGCGATCAAAACAATACCTTTCATTTGTCCCTTTATTTACGTTGGGAAATGCCTTAACGAGGATGGTCTCATGTAGTGAGTTGACTCTTTTTGCCTGGATATAAAATGTTTCAGTTTTTGGAACTGTATCAAGTCTTCTATTGTGTCTTAAAGCTAGGTGCACTCATACGTGGTATGGTTGAAGCTATCATGGAAGCTTTTGAATTCTTGACTGGTTGGTTGCCATGACCTCCCTCGAGATTCATGAACGGGTGCATTTGGTGGAGTGTACATGCCATACTTTGACTTATGGGGTCCCTTTTTTGCTTCTATTAGTGGAGGTCTTTTATGGTTCTTCCAATTAATGGTTCTGCCATGGCATGGAGGTCACCCATACTATTGACCTAATCTTTAGCCAACTTTATTTTGAAGAGCCCTGATTTGTAAGTCGATTACTAGAAGGTGTAGCGCTACAGTTGGGTTCAACCCCATTACTTGCATTACTATGTCGTTGAATCGACGAAGGTACTCTCTGATGATCAGGGTCATTGTTCAATTCCTCATAAGTTGAAAGAAGATCAGGGACATTGTTCAATTCCTCATAAGTTGAAAGAAGATCAGGGTCACTCTTTCCTGATGTAAATATGATATTGAACTTATCTTTCAGCTCCATCCACCAAGTGATGGAGTTTGTTTCAAAGTATGTGAATCACTATATTGTCGTTCATTTCAGTGTTAAGAGGAAAGACTGACATATGATGAGGTTAGACGCTTTGTGGAATAACATGGTCGCCTCAATGGAATCAAGGTGACCTTAAGAGCATGTTGTCTCATCCTATTACTCAATATTTGTTGGGCAAACTAGGTGAGATGGAAGCCAAAGTGCCCTAATACTATGGATGAAATGGTGTTTTTCCTCACATTCGATCGGGAGTTCTGGTCCTTGCGGTCATCGAATATATCTCTAGACTAAGTGTTTTTTTGTTTTCCCTATGGGCGAGTTTCACTATCAGATTCAGTTTCATAAGTCTCCTAGGTATGCTCTAGTGGACTAAATGGTCGGCAACTAATGTGTATTATGTGTGTCCTTGATTGATGAATCTTATACAATAAAGTTTTCTTGACTCTCTATCATCACCAATTTTTGTTGGGTGGAGATAGACCAACAATGCTATTGTTATGCTAGCCGGGTTGGAGGCTTGGATTTGATATTAGGGGTTGAATAACAATGTTTCCACGAGGAGAAAGGTTAGTTTATGATCCAACGAGGTGTAGGTAAGCCATACTAAGCGACACAACTTGATTCTTGGTGGTCACCAAGGTTTAGGTAAGCCATACTAAGCGACACAACACTAATGTTCTTTTACATGGAAGATGTCGATTGAAATCAGGATCTCCTTATTAAATCTGAGCAAGAGTCGGTCTTGAACCGTGTTGGATGGGTACCTGAAAAGGAACCTCAACACTCAAGTCAATATAGTGTATACTTTAGAGAAAGAGTGGAGTTAGAGTATGAATTATTTCCTCATGGGTGACTTCACCTATTTATATTGAGGTGTAGTGGTCTATACTCCAAGGGATGACCAACCATTATTGTGGCGACATGGCTTTGTCCTTTCTTACATTGACAATGTAGAAGATTTGGATTACCTTTATCATATATGTAACATGAACCTGTACTATTCAGGCGGTGTGACCTTGCGTTTGACGTAGAGGAAGGTTTTCCAAAGTTGCAGATGTTGACTTTGTCATTTCTTGTCGGTGATGTCATTTTCCCTAACTAGGGCGGTTTTCCGGACATGATAGACAGTTGTATAAATTGGATCTTGCCTACCCGCTTACTAGTATGGTTCTTAGTGGGCAGCTAGTATTGGCCAATTCTGACACTAGGGTGAAATACTCACCATAGTTTCAATCAAGAAACTTATTGTTTGGTTCACGATCTTCTTCTTAATTTTACTAAAAAATAGATATTATAAATTTTAATCATTTGGAGATTATATACAATTCATTTTATTATTATTCTATAATGAATTTTAGTGATTGAATTACAATGACTAATTTATTATATATATTATTATTTATGTAATAGTTCTTTTTCATATTAATTATTATAAAATATATAATTAAACTTAAAAATTTGTTAGATACCTTTGAATACTCACTACCTACGTATGTAGTCGCTAATAGATGTTAGTGTGGGAGTGAGTAAGCATTACCTGCACTCATCTTGCTTCATTGACATTTGTTGTTGTCGTAGCTTCCAACTATTCTAAATGACACGAAATAATAGTTAATGGCTGAGTCATGACCATATCACTCTCTTTAACACGTTTTGTGGCACTTCCCAAAATGTGCAAACAGACTATTAACCACATTGTCCCCAAGATAAAACAACTCACTTCTCCGTTTTCGAATTATGGCTATCAATGTCAGTTCTCGAAATGTCTATAGTATGGCTACCCATGCCAATTTTGTTTTCCCACAACATGACTTCTAGTGTCATTTCTCGAAATTTCCACAAATTGATTGTTCGTACCAATTCCTAGTGTCAATTCTTAGTGCCACTGTAAGAAATGAGAGAAGTTTGTCAGGAATGCTTCGGTTGAGAGTGTGAAGGAGAAAGAAGAAAATTGAGGAAGTATTATTCGATTAGTGAAAAGAAATATGAAGGGAAGAACCTTTATTTATAACATGAGGCCTCCAATGATCATCTTCATCTGACAGCCCACATGGGAGATGCATTCCCAACGGTCACATGATCTAATGGCTGTATCCCCGACGACCATATCCCCAACGGCCATATTTCCAACGACTATATTCCCAAGTCATATTCCCAACGATCATATTCTTCACTCTCCTTTAGAGTTTTTTAGTTTCACACCCCAAAAAATCATCATTAGTTGCTCATTAATTTATTGTGAAAACTATCAAATTCCAACAATCCCCTACTTGAAATTAAAAAATGATTTCATGGAATTTTTGTGGTCTCAATAAGATTGTGTATAAACAAAGGTGTCACACGACTTGAACCTTTGCATAGTGAATAAGATCCAGATTTTACTAGGGTGATCGAAGTCTTGAACTCTTTCTTCAACATCAAACCACACACAACCTTTTCATATGTGTATTCTATAAATCACGTGCGTTAAAGGTCATGCACGTCTATCCAAATATAGTGAACGCTCTAGAAATGTATGCCCCTAAATTTCATAGGAAGAAGCCCTCACTTCCACATTCACATAGGTGAGTCTATCAAGAGTACTCATGTAGTCTAGGTACTCCACTCCAATTGGAGTGTAGATCTCATTAATATTTTAACTCATCCTTACATCTACTACATGAATCATGCTTCTCATAATTTTATAGCGTGTTCGTTCTCATATCACTTTACAACTTGTTATTACTCATTGAACCTATTTCTTGGGATATTCAGTCATTTAGGTTGGGCTACCATCATGAGTGATCTTCGTTCTAAGCGCAATAGTGCCATAATCTTAGAAGTATTATGGATTTTATCTCTAGTTAATCCTTTCATCAAAGGATCTACTAAGTTATTTCAGTGTGTACATGATCTACTCTAAAAACTCATGTAGAGAATAACTCTCTAACAATGTTGTGCTTATGACGTATTTGTCGTTTCTTGTCATTATAAAAATGGTTCTCAATCTTTGCAATAGCCACAGTACTATCACATTGGATCAACATAGCTGGTATCGATGAATATATAGCTAATAGTTGCTTTAGAATCATCTGAAAGAGTGTTCCAGTCAGCATACCTGAATCCTTTTAGGACAACTCGAAACCTTCGGTAATGTAATTCAAGGTTTATTGTTTTCTTAAGGTACATCATTGCCCTTTCTATAACATGTCAATGCTTCGTACTAGGTCTATTAATAAACATGCATAATAATCTCACGACATAGGCAATATCAGGTCAAGTGCAATTAGTAGCATACCAAAGGTTGTCAATGATGCTAGCATACTCAGATTGTCTTACACCTTCACCAGTGTTCCTAAAACGTTTTACATTTGGATCATATAGTGTGCCAGTAAGTTTACATTCAAAATATTTATATTTCTTTAAGATTTTTCCACATAGTGAGACTGATGCAAAGAAATTCCTTCTTTTAACTTAATAATATTTATGCGCAGGATTACATTTGTCTCTTTGTTGAATAGAGATTTTACTAGGAATACCCCCCTCAACAACAAATATGCTACTTTTTTGAGAGGGTTTTCTCAATTGCATTTTTATTTACTTAATTAGAGTGATGAGTGATGAACAATTTATTTAATTGGTGACTTAATTTTTTACGCCCTTTTTTGGGTTCTTTTAACCATACTAGAAATGTCGGTCTCTTTTTATTAAGTTAATCATACCATTTTTTATGAAAGACTGGTATCAAAGAATAATAAAAAGAATAAAAGAATACAGTTAGAATTTAACTGTACTATTTCTTGCAAGGAGTTGGTATAAAGAATAAAACAATAAAACAATAAATAAATTGTTAGTTGAGGAAAAGTAAATGATGGAAATTAAATGTTAGTTACAGAAAATAAATGACAAAATGTAAATGTTAGCAGTTAGGTTATTAATTGATCACACTTTTATTATCAAGTAACAATCCATTGATTGAATTTCACTTTTTATATGTTATTTCTATGCACAATGTTACAAACCATGAATTGATTTGAACTTATCTTTCTACAAATTCTTTATCAACAAATAAAATTTATAAGTTTAACACTTTACTATTTACACTTGCATCTCTTTTAATATTCAATTATAGTATAATATAGAGTTATGTCGAACCAAAATGAATTGCCTAACTGAAATATACTCATACTTTGTATCTTTTATCAAAAGTAAGAATTTGACAAATAAAGTTGTTTTGGTGTTTTTATGAAGTAAGAAACATGAAAAAGTAAAGAACTAAGTATTTACAAAATTCAAGAAGAGAATATAGTTAGAATGATGGAATAATTTCATGAACAATATCAACATAAGAATTTATACAAGTTATGTGTTCTATTTTGGTTAAACCATACACCATGTCTTAACCTTCCATATAGTGTCCTAGCATGGAAAAGATGATTTTCAAACCTTGTATAATACACGAAACAAAAGTTAACTGTCACTCGTTGGAGTAGGTTGTCACTATTAGAAATTTATAATTTCTAATTATGATGTACATCATATATTTGATACAATGATATCGGCTATTTATTTCAGGGGTTATATTATAAGTGATCTAATTACTAGTACCTCATAGATTTCTAAAAGTTGATAATGGATATGGGCTTAATGGGTGGATAGTCATCAGGTTAACATATAGGGGATAATGAGAACCGTATAAGTTAATGCATAAGGAAGGTTATGGTCCCCGAACACACCAAATCACAAATAGTTTTCGCATCTTCCCATCAGAGAGAAAACGAAGGTCCCAAAATGAATTAAAGATTTGGTTGAGGAAGGCCGTCATACCAAAACTCTCTCAAAAGGTATATCAAAGGAGTAGAATAGAGAACATGGATTCAAGGATTCAGGTATGACTTTATATGCTTTATATTATGTGTGAGAGTCATGAGATTCAAGATCCTAGGATTGGTATTTCACCAATCATCAGAAAATATCTAACAAGTGGTACCATAGTTTTAGGTTCTAAATTTTATGGTTCTCCATTAAAATGTTTTTTCCCCAATTTTTTATGAACCCAAAATTTTTAAACTTGAGGATTTTTATGCTTCTGCTATTGGTTATGAAAATTGGGTATTTTGGAATAACGATGATAACTTTTATCTGCTTCTGCTTATTTGAATTATGAGTAATCTGCATTATGAATCATTGCAACATGTGTTGAAGTATATATTCAGATCTGTGGATGAACATTGCATTAACTTTTATGACTTTGTTATGTAATATATATATTATATGTGCACTAATGTCTTACTGTTGGACATTGACTTTTGTTACTTCACAGTTTTTGCAATTTGTTAAAGTATATGTATAAGGTATATATATGTATTATATATGTGAGCAATATGTATTTCTTATACATTGAGGTATTGTGCAATCTGAATATTTGCATATATGTTATTATATATATAATTATGGTTTGATCAAATATACTTCTCTATATTTGAAAATTTTAAATACTATACTTATTGTTTTCAAATTTTTTTTTAATATGGTTATTGCATAAAACATGTACCTACCATAATGAGCAATAAATATGTAATTCACCTTATTTTAAGACACATAAATAAGGATTGAAGTTAAACTATATATATTATGTTGAATATTAATGTTTGTAATCAAATATATATTGTGTATATATTGTATTTTGGAAGTGCATATATATGTATAAAATAATTGACCAAATATATATAAATATATGTTTTTGATGTTTTAAAGTTGGGCATGATCATATTCTATTTGGAATTTTTTGATAATGATTTGCACATATATTTTTATGCATTTAACTCTTGATATATTATGTATTTGATTAAGATTGCATCCATTGTTATGTGCTAATATATATGTAATATTTTTTTATTTGGAATTATATTGTGGGATTAGATTTGTTAATCATAAAAGATATCAAATCTGAAGGTTTTAATTCCAGGATTATATTTTTTTATAATAGACCTATATTGTTTACTTTTTGTCTGGTAAATATTTTTGAATTAATTGATGCAATATGTTGCCAAAGTAACCTCTATTGTAAAAATTGATTAAAATTACACAGATGAATATCAGATTATTTATGTGAATTATGTTCGGCCCAAAGAAAGACACAATTTGGCCAAATAATAACATACTTGTGATGATAAATATATAACAAATATAAAGTTTTTTTCATGTGAATAATAGTTGGTCAAAAGAAAGGCTATTGTTTGACAAAACTAATTGTTAATATTTAATCATTACGTTGAGAGTACTACTTATAAATTAATTTCGCTGTCCAAAGACTAGAAATTGATGTTGTGCTAGGTATCTTGTGATGAGTCTATTACGTGAACAAGTCTTGTTTTATATTTATTACGTGACTTATTTGTTTAAATGGTTGCAACACTTATGGTTTGTTGCATTGGTTGGTGGCTAATAGCATTATTAAGTAGATGCTATTATTGAAGCATTATTTCTGTTTGGACAGTTTGCCCTACCATGTTTAATCATGTATAAAATGATAAAAAAATTTTTTTATGTAAAATTCAAAAAAAGGACCATCTATAATGAGTATGCAGTCCTTGTGATAAGAATGATGCAATGCTACCAATAGGCTATAATGAATATATATATATAT
>NW_017717450.1:0-2666 GCF_001865875.1 Lupinus angustifolius
GATTAAGGTTATGTTGAATCAAACTCAAATAAATGGTTTTTCTTTCGGAAAATAAAATTGTTTGACATTTTAAGTGAACTTATTAAATATGAAGTCGCCAAAGTGACATTTTTCTGTGAATTGTTAATCATAAATGTAAAATGCTAGTGCGTATATGTATCCATGAGAGTATTAATCGGTCCAAAGGATGATTATTATTTGGTTGAATTATATACACACATGTGATGATAAACATGTGAATATTATAAAGTTGCATATTGAATGACAAATCAGTCCAAAGAATGGATTATTATTTGACATGCATTATGATTAATGTTTGACCACAAACAAGAGTAACATTAGTGATTAATATGAAATATCAAGCCAATTGTATGTTTGGATATTATGTGAATAGTGATCGACCCAAAGGAAAAATAATATTTGACACAAATTACAAACATACTTGTAGCAACAAATATGTGATAATCATATCGTTTTCCATGTGAATAGTAAGTCGGTCCAAGGAAAGGCTTATTATTTGACAGAACTAATTATCAATATTTGATTACTACATTAAGTGTACCACTTCCAAGTTAATATTTTTGTCCAAAGACTGAATATTAATGTTGTGCTAGATAACTCGTGATGTGCCACATTATCATTTGAATTTAAGTATTAAAGTTGAATGTGAGTTTAATTGCAAGAATGATTGCAATTTGTTTTGTTCTTTTACTAGTGTTGCAAATATTTCTGCTCAAATTAAGAGCATCTCATTGCTGAATGGGGAAAACTTTAAAGGTCTATAAGGAAGCCGCAGAAATTATTCTCGGATGTATGGATTTAGATCTGACACTTTAGGTGGAGAAATCCATTTCTACTATGGAAATCCTCGATGAGGTTAAAATTGAGAAATTGGAAGACTTTAATTGAATGTGTCTAATGATCATGAAACGCTATATTCTAGAAGCATTTCAGGGCTCTATTTCTGAGGGTCAGAGTGCAAGAAAGTTCCTTGAAGAAATAGAACCATGTTTTACCAAAACAAAAATGAAAAGGCGGAGACGAGTAGCCTTTTGGCTAAACTCATCTCCATGAAGTATAAAGGCAAATGGCATATAAGGGAGTATATTATGTAGATGTCTAATCTCGCATCAAAACTCAAGTCACTTAAGTTAGAGCTTGGCGATGACTTGCTCGTGTACTTAGTTTTGATCTCACTTCCTGCACACTTTGGGCAATTGAAAGTGAATTATGATACTCAAATGGACTATGTGCAAGAGGAAGAGAGACTATAGAGAGATAAGACTAAAAGTGCTCACTTAGCTATGACCTCTCAGAATAAGATAAGAAAGAACAATAAGGATGATGTGAAAGGGTTATTTGTGTTTTTCCTTAGAGAATGTGGAATTGTTCCGCAATATACTATGCCAAGAAAACCTAGCATGAATAGTATTATTGAGCGACAAAATCGAACTCTTAAGGATATGGTGAGAAGTATGATTAATAATTCTTCCTTACCAGAGTCTCTTTGGGGGGAAGCTTTAGATACTGTAGCTTACATCCTTAATAGGGTGCCAAGTAAAATAGTTAACAAAACCCCATATGAGCTTTAGTCTAATAAAAGACCAATCTTAAAACACTTGCACATTTGGGGTTGTCCAGCTGAGGCGCGGGCTTATAGGTCGCATGAAAGAAAATTGGACTCAAGAATTGTTAGCTGTTTTTTGTTGGCTATGCTCAACGTTCTCGGGGCTATAAATTTTATGATCCCACTTCAAGACTCTTTTTTGAGACGAGAAATGCAAGATTTCTTGAGAAAGTTGATTTTGGGAAGGAAGAGAACATAAGGAATGTTGTCTTTGAGAAAGAACCTGTCACTAAAAGTGAAAAAGTTTTTGTGAATATTACCATTCAAGGAATAAATTCGGTAATAGAAGATAATGTTCAGAATATTGTCCCTGACAATATTTCAGAACAAGGCAACAATGAGGTTCTCCCTCAAGTACCTATAGAACAAATCAACAACCTCAAGAAGTATAAATGTCATTAAGGAGATCTGCTAGAGAGAGGAGAAGTGCAATTCTTGATGATTATATTGTATTTCTTCAAGAACATGAGGATGTCATTGGGTTAACAGAAGATGATCCATTGAACTTTTGTCAAGCCATGAAAAGTTCTAACTCTCAAAAGTGGATCAATGCTTTGAAGGATGAGATGAAGTCTGTGCTTAATAATGACGTTTGGCATCTTATCGAATTACCTGAAGGTGCGAAACCTATTGGTTGCAAACGGATATTTAAAACCAAGAGGAATTCGAAAGGTAATATTGACAGATATAAAGCTTGTCTAGTAGCTAAAGGCTTCACTCAGAAAGAAGACATTGATTACATCGAAACCATCTCTCCAGTATCTTCGAAGGATTCTTTTAGAATAATATTGGCACTAGTAGCTCATTTTGATTTAGAGCTACATCAGATGGATGTTAAGACTGCCTTTCTTAATGGTGACATTGAGGAAACAATCTATATGGTGCAATCAGAAAAGTTTGTGTCAGTTGGCTCAAAGTCTATGGTATGCAAATTAACGAAATCCATTTATAGGCTGAAACAAGATTCTCGTCAATGGAGTCACAAATTTCATCAAGTTATTACCTCGTATGGTTTTGAGGCAAATAAAGTTGAAGATTG
>NW_017717451.1:0-76392 GCF_001865875.1 Lupinus angustifolius
CAATATATTCCGCATACATAAATGCAAATGATGAATGATATTATATCTCAAACTATGAGAATCAATTTCCATGAACTCAATGTATGAATGCTTTGTTTATTTCATCTATCTTACACCAATATCCTCCCAATAAACTATTCGGAAATAACCGAGAGTACAAGCCCCATAACAAGCCGATTTGAACGTACCAAAAATATTCCTCGCAAGGATATATGATCGATCTATTCTGAAGAACTGTCCATTTCAGGACAGTGTGGTATCAAACACTTTATGGGCATCCATCTCACCGATCCCGATTACAAAGAGGGTTTGTCGGAGATCGTCTAGTTTGTGTTGTGAGAGCTATCCAATCCAACAGAATACCTCATCCAGGAATACAAAGGACTCGTCTCACATAGGCTCACCCTCAAGACTTTGCTGATGAATCACCACCATCGCCGTCCCTCTCAACATCGCGGGGCTCGTTCGTCTCTCGTAAATTTCCTCTCCACTACTTCGTTATTCATAATTAAATCCTTTAATCATTCTTTTATATCGATCGGCCCATCCTAAGACATCTCCCAAAGGAATATTTCTTGTGGGACTCGATTGTACGTTATCACGTAATATAGGAATAACATCCTTACCACTATGAACCATCACTGAATTATCCCGGACGACCAAATGGCCAAGCCTCTTACGGTTAGACGACCTCGCTACGTGGTATCATATAATCCTTTTTAGGAATCGCCTTGCTCACGACGTCATTGTCGGAATCCTTGCCCGAATAAGGCCCAAGAACAAAGGTAATTGTAGAACTTTATTGATTTGGGCATCGGGCTCCTCGTTCGAGCTATGATCTCTCCCAATTATTAAATATACTTATCACCCAAGTTGGGATTATTATCTAATAAATCAACCCATCAAAAGCAATCCAAAAACATTGTATGTCACTCGCCCAAGCGAGAGACTGTCGCTCAAGCGACAATTTGATCAATACAGACTCAATTTCCTGCCTTCCTTTCGCTCAAGCGAAAAATCCACCAAAATCTAGTCAAAATCACCCTATGGGTCTCACCCGGGCGACCAGAATTGCCCAGAACACTTCCTCGCCCTTTTGGGCCATGGGATTAAAAATATCTGTTGTTTCCGATCCCTACGCGTTTTAGTTTCTCGAGTGGTGTTCCTTCATGGATAACTACCACAATACTTTATATTTTATGCTATCCTAGGACGTACAACTTAAGAAATCATCTGTACCTAATCCAGACATGCAATCATTTGGTTAAGTACGAGTTTCTAAAAAAACAAATATAACTCCCAACTTTTGAGGTAGTTGGGAGATCCGAGTGTCATATTCAGACACCACTATGTCACGATGTATTCTCTATCACCTTGTGTTGTAGAACGATTGATCTCTTTTATGTGAGTGGGTAGGTAGGTTGTCTGACTTCGAACTCTTCGAAACTAATCACAAAAAAAGAATTAGTGATTTGTGAGTTAAATCTTTCACCTGCTAACTCTAAGGTAAAGACATCATTTGAATCTATTTTAAGAATATCCAACACTTTCATCCATACGGTCCAAGATTCATATCCTTGAACCATCCTTTATCCTCGAAAGTCTTGTTCACGATTCCCATCGTGTTCATGGTCATTTCAACACCTTCTTTACAAGTGTTGATCTCATGCTCAAAATAACATTTTAAATCAAGATATCCTTGATTTCATAATCATCCCCTTTTAAATAAAATCACAAAATGCATATTTTTAAACACTAAAATAGCCCCATGAACAACAAGATTTCATGGTTTCAAAACAACAATTTTCTAAGTTCACGAAAACCCAATTTTCGAGTCTTTAGTATAACAAGAGTTAGGAATATTATTAGAAAATTCAACGGGTGAAATTGTTCATAAAATGCATAAAAATATGATACTAAAATCTCGTAAACACCCAACGATTAGATCCTAAGTGATAAAGAACCAAAAAGTGAAGACTTACCTTGGAGTTTTTTAGAGAATCAAAATGAAGAAGAAAGAAAATGCCAAGGGTTTTCTCTATTTAGATGGAGGCTCTTTTTAAAGAAAATGAATCTAATTTGGGAGGAGAAAACCAAAGGTTTTTCAAAGGGTGAATGGTGTGTAGGGTAGATGAGAGGTTTAAGGGATTTTGTGTAAGAGATGAGCATTTTTGCTTGTTTGACAAGCAAGTGTCACTCGTGAAAGTGATGTGATCTCTTTGGTGAAACATTTGCGATTGAACCATACCCGAGTATTGTCGGCTAATACTTGGCTGGATATTAAAAATATTCCGATTTTGGTTTACGGTTAGAACTTCGAACACAAAATTCGGAGTGGAAAATATTTAGAAATGCGTCATGGACAAACTTGATGTCTATCTTGACTCGAAATAATATTTCAAAGCGAATGACACACTCATAATTTGATTCCGAGCAACAGAACTCAAAAACACGTTAATGGGCCGAATTCAGGCGAATTTGTGCTCACAGCAGCTCAAAAACTTTCCTTCAGAGAAAATTACGAACATGTATCACAAAATAGAAATTCACAAAACAAGACTAACACTCAACTACGGTTTAACCTAAATCATTACTGATTAATTTTTAAAATTAATTTTTGTTAAAATAAATAATTAACAAAATATACATTCAAAAATTCACGGTGTTACACATGAGATATTCTAAATATCTCATTTGAATTTCAAATATACAATTAAATATTTTTTATTTTTTCGAAATTTATAATTTTTAAATAATCAAAATATATTCATAAATATATTTTTATTATTTTTTGTGATTGAATTCGAAATTTTAAAAATAAAATAAGATAATAATAATTATGTGAAATATGTTATAATTAAAAAATTAATGAAAAAAACACCAAGTCAAATTTGACGTTGTGGGTGGTTTATATCCCACAAAAAAGAGGATAGTGAGCTAACAAAACTCAATTCAGTTTAGCAAAAGTTTAGGTATTTAGTTAGGTTAAATTTTGTTATAAATATGAGGTTTTAGGAAGGCTTAGGGGTTTTGAAAAAATCAGAAGAAGAACACTACATAAGAAAATGTACTGAAGAAAAATTGCACAGAGAAAGTAGAGGGAAAAAGAGAGTGAAAGTGATCTAGTGCAACCAATCATAGAGTAATACGGTGTGTTTGCATCCACCACCATTGGATACACATGCCATCTCGTTGACCATGTGGTGGACGCCTAAGATCACGACACATAGGCAAACTCATACTTCCACGTGTGGATGCGCATACACTATAGCAGGTCCCATGTCTAGGGACTCTGATTCTCTATAGCCGGACGTATCACCGACGCTATGCACCCTCCTTCATGATCAACCATTACGCGACAACCAAGCAGGTGTACGTTGCCAGCGTAAACCTGTTCGTAGTGGATCCGGATCTCTTCCTGGCCTTCGTTCGCGTGCGGTAGAGTCCACGGTAAGCCTGGTGCATCCTCCACCTAGTGTCTCCACGTGGCGTTTCTCCTCACAACAGTTTCTCCTCTCTCGGGTATTTAATTCTATTATTTTTTATCCAAATGTAATTTATTTATCTTTTAAAATGATAATAACCACATTTCACTCATAAAAAACTATTATTTATTTTTTGACAGTAAGCTAAATAATAAATAATTTTATTTTAACATAATAAATCCCTTTTTTATTATTTATGTGTAAATACTATAAAGGATAATAATACCTTAATAAAACTAATAATCAATTAACCTTTTTATTTTTATTTTTCTCATATTTTATTAACCAGTTGAATATTTTTTTATCACCGTAATTAAATAGAAAACTTATAAGAAACATCATATTTAAAATATTAAAGATGTCATTGATAATAAATTATTTGCTCCCAAAAAATGATTCCATAACATCACATAAGTTTATAAAGAAAATTTAACTTTTCTTATGGAATTAATCAGAGGATAAAGGCAGGTCGTGTTAACACTTCTTGTCCCTATGCCATTCTTGAACGGTCACGTTATGATGTTTCTTTTCACTCGATTAATTCCTAAATTAACAATAAAAAACTACAAAATATATTATAACTATTTTCAAACCTTTTTAAAATGGGATGCGGTGCAGACTTTAGTTTTGACTGCTTCACTCTTTTTAAAGAATTAATTATTTTACCAACAAACTATTTTAAAATTTAGATCTACGTAGTCTTGATTTTCTAATCGTTTAGGGATACGTAGGAGAAAAGTTTAATCTTGTCAAACGTAAAAATAAAAATTACATATTTTTGTTTTATACAATTTATTTTTTAATAAACTAAGGGTATTTCAATCATACAATTGGTAAAGGTATCGTTTAATTATAGGCAGACGAGATGCTAATACCTTCCTCCATCTGTAACCGACTCCCGAAGCTGGATATCAAAATCCAAAGCCCAATGTGATTGAGCTTAAAATATTTTTCTACATTTTTAACCAGAAAATGTAGTAGCGACTCTAAAAGGTTGCATAACCGAAAATCGGGGCGCGACAATTGGCGATTCTGCTGAGGACTTTTTAGTGCGTTATCGAAAATCCTTTGTCTATTATTTTTAAAAATAAAAAACAATAGTAACGAAATAATTTTTTTACAAGTTTTATTTATCGCTTTAATTTAATATTATTGTATATGCTCACCTTTTTTTCTCAGCTTTGGGTGGAGGTCTATTTTTTCAAATTTTTTCGCTTCCTCACACACTCACAGTACACTTGAGTTACACAACATACACCCTATACCCGGGTTGTTAGAGATTAAGATTGAGATAAGATGGACATATGCTTTACCAGTGTTAGAGTTGTCTCCTAGTATTAGCCTAATGGACCACCCAAATTGTCTTAGTATCGTGAGTTAGACGCTCGAGGGGCTTGACTCTTCTCGTTTCTTCTAACCTAGGATATTGGGGCTCCTTTCTTTCGAGATTGTAGGCAATTTGGTGACCTAGAAGTCAAAAGCATTTATCGAGTCCACTTTAATGAGACCTAATACATTGCCATAGGGTTGGGCGACCATTATCCTATCCAAAACCCTATAAGTATATTATGTGTAGGACACTGGAAGCAAATTATGTCCACCCCATTCTACATTCAATCATGCCATAAAATGAGATTTAACGTTCTAAATAATTTCAAAGTGCATCACTCATTTTTGTTATTGCACTATGATTGCATACCCTAGGGTAGTTGTTTTCTTTTAAAAAAGAAAGATAACATAAATATTGCTAAACTTTGGGGTTTACGCCCCAAAATATAATCACCACTCCCAATGATAGACCCCAAGCTCGAGGGTAAGTTTTATCCACTTTTTAAAAAGACTTAGACTAAGCCTTTACAATATAATGAATATTTATCATACCATGGTACTTAATTTATATTGTAATGGGCTGCATTATCCCACAAGACATGATCAACCACCCTAAAAGAGGGATTTACGCCATTTCATATCATAAATCGTTGAATTAATCATTACATATATCATTGCATTAATCATTGCATTAATCATATCATATATCATTGCATACTCACATTCATTCATCATTTTGTTATAGAAACATTTTTTCATCACATTTAATAAACAAACACCTTTTCAGAGAGAGGTTATTTGGTATAGCAAGATATAGAGGCTAATTCTAAGATTGTGGGTTATAACAATTCTCTCTCAATAAAAAATAAAGTGAAATTCGAATTGCAGACCTTTGATGTAGGCCATTTGGTGGAGCTCCTATCCAAAGTCCCTAAAGATATTAAAAGTCAGTTTGTAAAGGAGTACGGTAAATTGGTAGATCTTCTTCTCGTTCCTATTGATGCTGGTGCTTTAGATGCTATGGGAGCCATGACAAAATATTGGAATACATCCTTACGGATTTTCGAGTTTCCAAATGTAGACGTTTCTCCAACAATTGAAGAGTATGACATTCTTCTAGACATCCCACTAGAGAGCAGACTTAAGGTATATTTGTTCTCTGATACACAAAATGTTACTGAAGGTCTCATTAAAGAATTGATAGGTGTCCGTTCGGCTGCATCCCACATCATCAAGAAAGGGCCTTCTTATGGATTTAAGTGGAGTTTTCTGAAAAAGCATCTTGATCAAGTGGTGGAGAAAGAGGATTGGAATATGTTTAAACCAACATTTGCATTAGCAATCTACAATGGAATCCTCTTTCCTTTTTTAAGTGATACGATGGACCAATGTGCAATCGACGTCTTGGTCATGTTCAAAAAGTTCAGAGTCAACCCATTCCTGACGTTCTAGCAGACACTCTTCTCGCCCTCAAGAGAAGCCTCGAAAAGGGTATCCCCAAAATCAGATATTGTGCACAACTGTTATATGTATGGATGGTGACAAGGTTCAATAATCATCGATATCCAGATTGGACTATGAATCCTCTTCGTCGGTTCATAAACACAAAACTCCAGCCTGTGTAGCTATCTGATTGGGAGACACTATTCAGGGAAGTCACCCCTAGAAATTTTGGGACAAAATGTAATATGTATGATAAGCATGATGAAATCATATACTCATACGGAAGTTACCCCAATATGGTACTCATGGGACCACGGGGATGTATTACTGTCACCCCTGCTTTAGTACTTGGACAAATGAAATGGAGCATGATGCTAGTCCCTCAAGAGCAATTGCACGGATTCATGATCTAGTACAAGGACAAGGAAACTATCAAAGAAACCCTAGACACAATAAGGATTGCCTTGAAGAATATCCACATCTATGAAAAAATGAGTTAGGAGAGTATCAAACTTTCTACACTAAAGAGTACAAGTTGTGGCGTAGTGAGAGAAGGAAAGGAGAAGTCATCCCGCTAACGTCTCCACCCCAGGAACCAGCTAGTCCCTTAGAAAATGAATTGTTAAAGAGTCAGCTCAAAATATATGATGCAATATTGGAGAAAGCCCGATGTAAATTTGAGAAGTTTGAGCTAACCATATAGAAGCTTAATAAGACCATTTCTACATTAAGAAAGGAAGAAGTCAGTCTGAAAAGGGATTTATGCTCAGATGTGCTCTCAATCTGGCAAGTACCGTCTGATCAAGTCTGTACAAGAAAATATGCCCAACTAGCTGACTTGAGTCAACATATGAAGGCTCGAAATCGTGTTATCAATGCTGCACAAGCTGATATAAGAGATTTAGAGGCAAAGTTCGAAAAGTTGCAAGCAACCCTCCATGAGAGCCAACAAAATGAGAATGAGGCATGAGCGCGGTTAAAAGAGTATTAGTTGGCACTTGATGAAATAGTGAAGAAGGAAGACCAGCTCAAGGTAATCTTGGAAGATACACAAAAAATTCACCATCAGTCCATAACACTTACAAGTCTTATAGATCATCATCTTTCGAGGCAACTCTAGGACCTCCAAATGGCATATGATGAAGTAATAGCCAAACAAGAGGCATGGTCAGAAAATTGGGAAAGAGTACTCTAGGAAAGTTGAGTAGAAAAAGAGCAATGGGAAAATAGATGCAAAAATATGGTTGATGGCCTTGGGGACTTTACTGATGATTGGTTAAGGACATTCTTCGATGCCAAGAGGGAACTAGAGATGTATCCAGAGATAGAGGTGCTCCCAACTATGAGAGCATTCTATGAGCCTTGCAAGGAAATGGCTAAAGACTTAAGAAGATGGAGGGCTTTAGCAAATAGGGTATTTTGCTTACAAGATGTAGAAAAATAAAGTCTTGTAATATTTTTTATTTTTTCCATGAATAAAATAACATCTTATTGCTACCAAGCTTCTTATTGCTACCAAATTTCTTATTGCTACCAAGTTTCTTATTGTTACCAAGTTTCTTATTGTTACCAAGTTTCTTATTCATTGTCGTGCAAATATTCAAAGGTTGTTTTTCATTCAATCAACAAAAAAAAGAAAGAAAAAACATGTTGAGAGAGATAATAACAACTTCTATTTAGATGTGTTCTAGGTCCAAAACTTTGTGTGTTATCTTAGATTGCCATCATTTGCATAAGGCCTTGTATAATACGCTATCAAGTTACTAAGTATGGGGCAAGATGTTTAATGTTAGTAACCTATATTAAAAGAACGAATATAGATACAGTCATAATCCAAAACTTAAAGTTGTCATCAATGCAGGAAGAGGCAGCGGGACACACCTCATGGTCACCAAATGCGGGTCAAAACGTCTTGCTATAACAATCTTCCTAATGAAAAGGAATTTAAAAAAAAACTATTGCATGCATTTAAATAAGAAAACATTGTTCCATTCAGATATCATCTAAACATTGGTCCCAAACACCTATACCACAGCAGACTGCAGTCCAATAATCCAGTAGCCTTGATAATAGGTCCGAGCTTGCTGAAATCAAAGAGCAAATGAATCAGATAATGAAAATCATCCAGGATATGCAAAAGGCTCGAGACTCAGAAGAAGACACCACTACTCTAGGCGCCAAACAAAAAAAATCTCTAAAAAGGGTGGCTCCGAAGATAGTTATTAGGGCCAACCGTTGTAGGGATGTTGCCATAAGGTACGAAGATACAACTGATGATCCAGAGGAACAACAATCAACTCAGAAAGACTCCGGTGAGCAAGACGAAGATCCTACTTATGATCTTTCTCCTAAGGGCAAGTCGACAAGCTATAAAACAGAAATTAAGATAAACAGGGGTACCCCATATGACTTCTCAAGCCAATAGAAGGCATAGCTGGAGCTTATAAAATAGAGACTAAGGGCTATTGAGGGAACAAACTTTCCTCATGTAAAAAATGTATTTGAGATTTTCCTCGTGGTAGATGTAGTGTTTCCACCCAAATTTAAAACTCCTAAGTTTGAGAAGTACAACAGTACTTCCTGCCCAAAAAGTCCCTTGCATATGTATGCTAGGAAGACAACAACTCACCATGGAAATGACAAACTATTGATTAACTGCTTCCAACGCCTTCATGAAGTAGTATAAGTACAATGAGGATGCTGCTCCTGACAAGGCCCAACTTCAGAGAATTGTTAATAAACCATAAGAGAGCTTTAAGGAATATACATAACGCTGGAGAGCTTTGGCATCACAAGCCATTCTAGATTGGAGGAAGAAGAACAATTCTCCTTCTTTGTGGAAAATTTGAAGGAACCTTATTATGACTACTTGTTGGGAAGCGTCGCATCCAGCTTCAACGCACTTATCAAAGCGGGGGAGAAAATAGAAGGGTGCATAAGAAGTGGAAAACTAGCAGGGGATCAGTCTAAGTCAGGTATGGGGAATAAGCCCAACTTTATGAAGAAGAAAAAAGGAGAAGTATTCGTAGTGTTCACTGAGCCGAAGGGATATAAGGCCCAAAACTCCAAATACCAGGGCCCATATAATGCCACACCTTCCACACAACGCTACTACATAGCCCACAATAACAACAACCAAACCCGCCAAAACTATAACCAAACACAGCCCTACCAACCCCTTCAAAACTACAACCAAACACAATCCTACCCAAATCAGACCCAAAACCGCAATTATCCTAATCCTGAAAGAAGAGGCCCACAATTCGACCATATACCAATATCCTATATAGAACTATACACTCATCTTTTAAGGGAGAGAATGATAAGCCCTATAATAGGAATAGTGCCCGAATCACCTAGGGCCTGTTTAATCTAAATATTACTTGTTAGTACCACTCTAGGGTCATTGGCCACTCTATTAAACACTATAGGGCTCTGAAGCATAAGGTGTAAAGCCTAATCAATGCAAAGCAACTACATTTCAAGCCCACTGTGCTAGATGTAGACAAAAAATCCACTACCCAATAGTATCTTTAAAAACCTTGATATTTGCAAACTCCATTCCAATCTCCAAATGTACATGTTCAAATGCACTGTTTTTATTGAACATGAGGTACTTAATAAATGCATTCCCTGCATTCCCTTCATCATTAGTGGAAACAAGAGTATGCATTTATTCACTATTAGATGAATATTCTTTATCCTCAAAAGAAACTGCATGTTGTTGGGGTTCATGTTGAACACCTTTAGGTTCCGTTTTATCTGCGGTTTCAATTTCAACAACTTCATGTACAAGTTCATTCACCTTATCAGCAACCTCAGATTCAGGGGTAACATTTCGTTTCTTGGTGCTAACTTCTTTTTCTTTGGTGTTGAATTTCTTTTCTTTGGTAGTGACTTCCATTTCATTGGTGATGACTTCCTTTTCTTTGGTGCTAACTTCCTTTTCATCTATGTTGACCTCCTTTTCTTCAGGTCTGACTTCCTTTTCTTTCTGTTTCTGTTGATACCTTCCTGAACGAGGTAACCATCTTCATTTACATGTGCAAAATCTAGTGCAAATTCAGCTACATTATCAGCAGCAAGTTCATCAAATTCAGTTATTGTTCAGAAGGTTGACTTAAAGGTTCAAAAGGTTGAGTTGTAGATTCAGTTGAAGATTTAGAAGCTTTGGCAGCAGGTTCAGAAGGTTTTTGTGCATGATCACAACTTCCTTCATTCATTGAATATATTTCCGAATCATTACCATCTTCAAGTTGACACACAAATTCTGTGTATTCCTCATTCAACACAGGATGTTCAAAGTACACATGCATCCCATAATCACTCATGTCATTCACATTCTTGGCCTTCAATGTTGCAGCCACCATTTCATTGATATAGTTATCCTTCTCCAGTGCCATTAATTCACTCTCCAAGTATGGATCTTCAGGATGTTGCCAATACATTGCCTGGAAATCGGATAACCACACTGAACAAATAATGCCTGCAAATCCATTAAGTTTACCAAATCCACGTCCAAAGGGGGCATTCTCTCAATTTTTTGATGCATGCATTGGATGTTGCCATCAGTGTCCATGACAAACCGACCCCATGGTGATAAACCAAAACAATATATTGAGACATTTGCATCAATGTTAACGTATTAAATACTCGTAATAAATATAACAATTAACACAAGAAGACAAATGTGTTATCAAACACAATGTCATAGAACCAGAATAAAAGAATGGATCCCAACACAACCTAATATACAAATATTAAACTACAAAGAGACTACAACATGGATTAAAAAACAGAATTTGGACCACATGCATCAAAAAGAAAAAACACAAGGGACCACATACCTCAAATTCGCAGCTATGCTTCTCTTTTAAAATGAGAGCCATAAACAAAAAAAAAACGTTTTAGAGTGTGAAGGGTGAACAATGTAAGGGGCGACTTGGGTGAAGAATGTTGGATTTCATATTCTTATTGTGAAGGGTGAAGAATGTTTGAGGAAAGGAGGAGATGTAGGGGTGAAGAGGATTGACATTTCCTCTATGCAAAACCACGTCATTTTGCTCTATGCAAAACCACGTCATTTTGCTCTATGCAAAACCACGTCATTTTGCTCTATGCAAAACCACGTCATTTTGCTATATGCAAAACGACATTGTTTTGTATATAAAATTAAAAAAATAATTTATTTAAAAATATTATTTCAACAAAAACGACGTCGTTTTGTAAGGGTGAAATATAAAATAATAAATTTGGGTTGATGACATGGAAAGTTCTACACATAGGATCATTCACCATAGTCCACATCACCATTTAACGTGCCATACTAACAACTTTGTTACAGTTAATGGTGCCGAGATGACGAAAGAACTAACATGACTCGATGTTGAATTTGCTGGGGAGTAAAATTTCACTTAAAATTTGTCAGGGACTAAATTGGTACCCACGAAAAAGATGAGGGTCCAAAATGAATAATTACTCTAAAAACGTTTAGACAGTTTCATATAATATTGATGTATGTCACCTATAGCCCCAATTATAGAACTTTCTCAGAAGTAAGGATGCAAAAAATACCGATAATTGTGAGTAGCATTCTCAGTCATAGAAAAGATATAAATAATGATAATTGTGAGTACCGCAAAAATATTGATAACAATAGTTGACATGTGGGATATGTATCATGATGCTTACCCCATCCATAGGTACTAACATATGTATAATTTTGTTTTTAACTAAACATTTTATATATTGTAATTTTTTATTAGTTAAATAATATAAATAATGAATTTTATATTACTTTACAATGAATATATATAAATATATTACAATGACTACCCTCTAGGTGTATGCATACTTGTAATTTTTAAAAAAAAAAAAAAAAAGATGAATATAATTAATTTAAACTTGCATTGGTATAATTCACTCTTAATTAATTAATTATACATTATCTAGGATAAATTTTTCATTTGTAAATTTACATTTAAAATTTGATTATCTTTTTTTGCTACACGCAAAGATTAAAAACAAGAATAGAAGAGTATTGTATAGGTCCATGTGTAGGATAGTGAGATCTCTTGTTTGTGGTGGAACAAAAGAATATAATTTGCTTATGAAATCACTCTTCTATTTTTGTGTGTATTTAAGCAAAATATACAAAATTTGATTAGTGATGTATTTTGTAACGAACGAAAAATAATGAAGAAACATTCATTCTTATACTATATATATTTGGACTTGAATCAATAGTATATTATATTTTGTGGAAATCATGTATAAGATTAAATAAAATTGTATCATTTCTTCTCTACGACCATTGTCATTACCAAATATATTTTTTGTACAATAAATAATGATTCATAAGTACTTAGAAACTCAAACTTAAAGTTAATCTCAATATACTTTATTTTGCCCTTAACACTTAAATTAGTTGTTGCTAACGATATTGGGGTAGAACCAGGAAATGATTTAAACAAAACAATATTGCACAATTCATACATATTGGATATAACTAAATATAGGATAAACAACTAGAGATCAAATAAAAAATTCATATTTTATAAAAAAAATAGATAATATTGTAAATATGTCTAAATTATGTATTTTTATAATAAAATGTTATTATTATAAAAAAAAACAAGGAAGAATTTAAGTTATCTTATTATTCAAATATTTCTTTTATTAATATGTTTTGAAATTGTTTAAAAGAGTAATAAAACGAAAGAGAACACATTGATTGGTCCAACAAAAGTTGGATTTTAATTTCTTCATAAGTTGTAAAACTGATTTAACTATCATTATCTAGATGATGAGTGACACACAATATAAAGAGAAGTAAAACATGGTAAATTACTTTTTCTCAGAACTTCCCACTTCGGAACCTCACATGTTAAAACTTTGCGGAAATTCAAAACTTGAGTGGTAAGCGAATTTAGAAAATAGATAACACACAATACCTTCTTTTATCAATTTTTTACAAAATAAGTCAAACCAGTTAATCATCTCGCTCATCATAACCTAATGTGCAATGGTTAAGTGTCCAAAATAAATGTCAGGTGTGTGAGGTAGTAGCCTCCTAAATATTACATACCATACTAAAAAATACACATGAACTAGAGACATCCACAATTACATCAAGGTTATCAAAATTTAGAGGGGTCCATAATATAGTCATCCAATAACCAACATCTAAGAAATCTATGCTACGCTAGAGTTTTTAGACTTGGGCTCATCAGGTCCTCCTCCACCTCGGTGTCGGAATCGATGATGGTCACTAGGGGATAAGGCACAAGCTCCTCCCTCGCTATATGCTCCTCGACAGGTGGGGTGATAGCATGCTCTAGGACTAGGACTGCAGCATGTTAGAGTACCACACTGCGTTGGGGATCATCATCTCCTTCTAATCCTCCGAGTCATTGATCTCCTCAGTTATCCAACCTCTCCTTCGGGCTCTAACCTCCCGCTTAGCCTGATACGTGACGAACAGGCGGTCTGCCTCCACGACAATAAGGTCTAGCCCGCGATGAATGTCCTTCTTCACTACCCGAGTGATGATACGGCGAGGGCTCGTCTGCCTTAGAACCGAATGAACAAATGCTTCATCATTTGAAGCAGGCGCAACTCTAGGAGAGTTGTTAGGGACAACTTACCTAAATGAGACACATGAAGTAACACTCGCTGTCTGGGAAATGATGAGGGGGTTTGGTTCATCCCCTGGGAAAGTCACTAACATCCGGAACTCTCATATGTAGCATAAGGCATTGACTTCACTATCACCTCTGTGCACCCATGACCCCTCGGGGGTCATGTTGAACAGGAACCTGGTCCTTCTTGCTGGAATCTAAGACTCCCCACATCATAATAGTACAACCATAAAGAAAAGAGGGAGTAAAACATCTAATGAATGCACTTCATTGATAACGTGCAATTACATAGAACATGACATTAAGATAACAAACGACAACATCAAGCATTTGAACAGATGTAACATGTGAATGGTCGTGATGCATGATGATTGTAACTTGAGATAGGGGGTAATTGTCTTCAAGTACAATAAACAAATGCTATGTATAATCGTCATCCAAATCCATATCAAGTCCAACCTCTCTACCTCAGAAACAATTAGGAGTACAAGACATTCTACCAAGCCGCAATTTAGATATCAATCACAAAAGTGTTGCACAGAGTGCAATACCAATATCCTTACTGACAATGTCATATATTGTACTTTCAGATTCTACCTCCATAATTATTGAAGTGACAAGGGGATGTTAGAGTCTACTTAGTTTCAAATGTAGAGTTATCCTGGTCTAACGAATTGCAATCACACAGACCCTCAATGGACTAATCCATCTAAGTATTCCCTCCAGGGTTCTTATTAAATCACCATCATTGTCGCCCCTGTCCAAATCCTGGGACATTTCTGTCACCGTCAGCTTCCTCTTATAATCCTAAGCTTCGATTCGTGTGCATATGCTTAATGTCATTCACAAGTCATGTTAAACTATTACACATTTCCCTTTTTATTTTCTATACTCATACTCACATTTATTTTAATGTCTTAGCTCATATGGTTTGGTGAACTTGCCGTCCAAAGGGTCAGAGTTGACAAAACTATTTTTGAGTATCTAAAAAGGCTACACTCAGGTATTTTCAAACTCACATCCTACTATATGATTATTTCATCGCATATGCCCCTCACGTCTAGGGGTTCTTTTATTTCTTATTTACTCTCTTACCCAAGTTATATATATATATATATATATATATATATATATATAGTATTGTCCTCCCGCCATGCCGACAATGTTACATTTGAAAAGTGGGATTTCCATCTGATTGCAATTTAACAGTTGATCATAAATCGTTTGCATGTTATAAACATATACGCATATTCAAGGTGCATACCATATTATTAATTAGATATATCACCATCACATCCATTTCAGATACAAAATGCAATAAATTGTACATAGGTAAAATAGAGACATCGTATAAATATGATCGGGCTAGGAATTTATATATGGGTTAGTCCAAACAACACACCATTGATTAACCCATATGAATTCCGAACTATCATGCCCTCTAAACTGTGAGTACATTTTGAGACCCTTATATCATATTCTAAAACCACTGTGTCACGATGCTTCTCCCTCACCTTAAAGTGTCGATGTAGTCCTTAAGCTTATGATCTGTCTGTTCTCTCGTTCGTACAATGTTTCACTCCGTCTTTTATATCCTCACATGAAAAACCAATTTTTATGTTAAAACAATGTTGTTATGCTAACATGTTGTTAGCCATGTTTTATGGACTTAGGCGATATCTTAGCTTCTAGTTATAGGTACTTATGAAAAGTTAATTAATTTACAAAGCAATTCCATTTTATAAAATGACATAGGGTTTTGACCAAACTAATGAAATGTCCAGAATATCATAAACATTCCTTATAAAAAAAATGAGGTCCTTACTATGAAAATTACAAAAATACCCTTTATAGGGACTGCTTCCATAAGTTTAACCCAAACTATCTGAATTATACTACAACCATCGTTTTGGTTCGTGAAATTGAAAAGTTCCAAATATAGACTACCCTTGAAATAGTCTTAAGAGTTCATATATAATTTTTCAGATTTTTCCATTGAGTGTTACGATTTTTAAGGCTAATATCACAATAACAGTACCATACATTAAAAAAGGCAAAATAACACTATAGGTATCTAAATATGCTTCAAAATGAAACTTCAGGAGCATAAACTCATATTTATTTTTTATAAAAGGTTCATATCCAAAATCTATCACCATGATGTTCTGTTATCGATTTAATAGGATTTGTGGTGTTTTTCCATGAAAATGAAAGAATAAAGAAGGAAGTACAAAAAATAAACCTTTTTTTATCAACCTACCATCATCTTTTTAGGTTGCTGAAACTCTTAAGTTTTAAGTTCCAGAACCTACATAGCTTCCTTCATTTTTTCTAAAATTCTATTACTCATTAAAAGCATAAAAAAATACATTTTAACACTAAAAATCACTTCTACTTACTTCCCTCTTTAGATCCAACTTTGTCACTTCCAAAGGTGAATTCTTTTTCCAGAACTAAAAGTCATGGGGAAGACTCAAAATTTAATTGAACTACTAAATTATTTTAAGGTGCTTTTTAAAACATTTAAGCAACTAAATACAAGCTTTTAAGCTTCACAAAGCCATTTAAGCATGTCCCTATGTTCCTCTCTCTTTATCAACTTTAAGAGTGACTTATAAGAGATTCACAATCATGGGGTTTTACAAATATTTCACCTTTTAAAACAAATGTGTGTTCTTGAATGTAAGAGTACTTTAAGCATAGTTTTTGCACATCACAACTATAAAACAACCATACTTAAAACTCTTGGAAAAAAAATGAACACCTTCCAACTAGTGGTAGGATTTGGTTTTGACAAAAGCACAAGAAGAGGAATAGTTGTTCATGGAACTCTTGACTTATCCTAGCTTACAAAGCTCACCAAGTTCTAAGTTCTTCAAGCTACCTCAACATTTCCATTAAACTACTCTAACCTCTTTTTAAAGCATAAACGTGAAGAATATACATAAAACAATTATTAAAAGAGATGTATGAGATAGTAAATAAGCTAAAGGTTCCAAATATGTAGTTACCTAATGAAAAAGCCAAGATCTTGAAGAGTTTTGTGTGAGTTGGAGTTGCAAAACCCCCTTCCTCACCCACTCAAGAAGCCACATAGTTTGGAGAGAATGAAGAGAGGGATGAGAGCTTCTCTCTCTTCTTTGGTTGAATGTGTGTATGTGGGAAATGTGAGTACCTTTATGTTGTATGCCTTAATTCCTAAAGAGAAGACAAAAGGGTGGTTGACTCATATTGAAATTTAATGCAAGACAACTCCTCATGCATTTCACTTAGCTTGTCTCACAATCAAAATACATGCTTACGTCATGAAAAAGATAATTCCTTGTCCTATTCCACTACTCGTCAAATTTTGAAGTTTGCTTGGAGGGAAAGAAACCTATACCTAGAATTTCACACTCGATAATTATTCTCGTCGAGAATAATTTTCCGAGTCTAAACATGTAAATATATTTTTTATCTAACATTATGTAGATAGAAACACTGTGTTGACTTATACTGTATAATGCCTCATGCTTTCCAGGGTGTAAAAGTTTGAAAACAAAACTATTCGAGTTTATACTCATTGGAGTCTAAAACATGAATTAAATTATGCATTTTAAACTTTGATTTGTCACTCTGATAATAAAAGTCCAATCTATACTGAGTGTCAGGTACAAGTCATAGTCAGACTATGCTTTAAGAGTTTCTGATTCTATATACTATCGTTAGATAATACACATGATTATTGGATCCATGAGAATTTCACTTACTCTAGGATTATCTAGCTTTTAGCAAATTTTTAGAAGATATTAATTGCTTAATATATTAATAATTCATTTAACAAGTTGAGAAAAATCATGGTGTTACAATTTGTATAAATTCAAAAAATAGATAGATGTTTTATATAATTTCACTTGAACTGTTGAGTTGTTAGAACTCATGGATATTAGTGTATTTTTTAAAAATAAAACAGAAAGCTATGAGCTTAGACGATGAAAGTAAAATAAAGATAAAAATTTGAAAGAAAAAATCCAAAATTTAAATAAGTAGCTAAAGATTACGAATATGGATTTATATAATATTCTGGAAAAGGATTAAAGTGTATCAAATTTTAGTTATATAAATGTTAAATAGAATTAGTTTGACTCACATTACTTATCTTTAAACATTTGAGTTTTTTCAATTATTTAAAAATTAAATTGATATGCACAAATGTTCTGAGAGATGAAAATGAATTTTTATTTTATATTAAAAGGAAAACAAATTTGGCTGCGACATGGGAAGGTCTGATGCTTAATTTGGTTTCCAAAAAATGATAGATATAAGATCCCAATATTCATTGAAGGTTTTCTCTTAAACATAACTTGTCTTTGAAAAAAATTCATCTAGAGATTTCTTCATATTTTTATTTTTGAAATAAATTAGTCCTAAAACATTTCATGAAACAATTAAATTTCTACTAGAGGTATGTAGCAGTGATAATAAAACCGTACCGTACCAGTCGGTTCGACCGGAAAACTAGTGAACTGATGACCTAACTGGTATGATATGGATGTTGGAATGTATAGCAACAGAACCGGTCAAAACCGACCAATTTTGGTCAAAACCGACTGAATTGGTGCTAAATTGGCCGATTCATGCATATATATTACTATGTCAGATATCGTAATTAATAATGACTATTCAACATGACAATTTTGAACGACGCCGTTGAAAACGAGGTGGAAGAACATCAACAACGCATACTAAAGCAAGCGCTGCCAATGTGGCTCACTTCAACAGCGTATTCTTGACACAACACTGTTGAACATCAGTAATGTTAGCACTGACTTGAATGAGTTATGTTGAACATCGTATTTGATAGAAAGCGCTGTTAATATTAATCAATTCCACAGTGCATAATTAAGAAAGCGCTGTTGAAGATGACATAGTAACAACGCTTTCTTAATTATGCGCTGTTGATTTTGTATGACTTTTTAAGTGTCAGAGATATTAATAGTTGAGTGGTTATGCGTCTCTTTGTTTGTTGAAATATTAATGGTTGAGTGGTTATGCGTCTCTCCGTTTGTTGAAATATTAATGATTGAGTGGTTATGTGTCTCTTTGTTTGTTGAAATATTAATGGTTGCTCATCTATAAATATTGTGGTTCACTTCATGTTCTATATAATCAGTAAGAGTGTGTGTTTCTATAGGAGTATGTTCATGATGATAGGAGGAAGAAAACACAGAGTAACCATAAAGAGAACAGACAATAGATCTCAACCACTTGAAGTGTTAAATGTGCTAAAGTTGTGTTTCTGTTTCAGAATCATGTCAATGAGGTCTTTAACATCTTTTGATTTGGCAAAATGACCCAAATTTCAGAAGGAAAGTGATTGTTACACAAAATTTGCTTGAGATGAAGATTTAATGTGGAGATTATTTACTTCATTAATTTGCTTCATTCGACCAGTTCATAAATTTCCTTCATTGAAATCTTGTCAAGGAGGTCTTTAACATTTTTTGATTTGGCACAAGGACCTAAAATTCATAAGGAAAGTGATTGTTATACAAGATTTGCATGAGATAAAGAATTAATTTGCAAATCATTTAGTTCATTGATTTTCTTCATTCGGTTCATTGTAATCTACCAAATCATTTAGTTTATTAATTTGCTTCATTTGGTTTATTGTAATCTACCAAATCATTTAGTTTATTATAATGTGTTTTTTCTCTTTGAATGAAGAATGAACAATTATTTTGGATGTTAACTTCTATTTTTTTGTAATTTATTTGAATAGTTATTTTCTTTAATATTTTTTCAGTTCCATATTAATAAACATAATAAACAAATTAACAAAACTTAATAAATACAAAATATAAATTAACAAAACTTAATGTTTAATATTTTTACAGTTTCATATTAATAAACATAATAATATGGTAATTTACTTCATGGAAAATTCATGTTGATTAATTTATTTTCACGATGTATATATTTTGACCCGTAATATAAAATGTTAATTTAACAGTATATTATTACGAATACGTTGTTAATTTGGAAAATGAGTTCAATTTAACATCACATAATTAAGATGTAAGACTAGGATGACAACTACGGGGGGATATTAGTTGTTTAACACTATGACATATTTTTCTCCAAAATTCAAGAGTTAATAGTAGCGAAAAGGTTATGCAGAAAATATCAAGTAAATTTAAAGGAGTCAAGGGAAAAGAGAGTACTCAAAGATTTTATACTGGTTCACCTTCTTATCTATCGAAGGCTACATCCAGTACTCTTGCAACACAAGAGATTTCTTCACTAGATATTAAGAGTAGCAATTACAAATTCTCACCCCGAAATTTCCTTGTACCTTACTCACTCTCTAATACCTATATCACTCTTTAGAAAACACCATTTTCAAGTGAATCTATCCCCTTTCTTTATCACACCTTTGTGAAAGAAAGTAATTCAACAAATTGAATGAAGAAAACTTTAACTATGGCGATGATTGCCTTTACAAGATTTGAAACTATAAACTCTTGTAATCCAATAATTCTTTGTATACTTTAATACTAATGCTCAGAAGGTTTGAATAACGTGAAACTACACTGAAGGCAACTTCAGAAAAATGTTCTGAAAGTTATGAACAAGTTGCAAGAAGTGTAGAGCAAGTATTTTAGAAAAGTTTAGATTGTGCATGTGAGTTATATGTTATGAATTATGAGTTTCAATGCCTTTATATAGGCTTTACAATCAGCCATAACACCTCTACGAAAAGGTAGGAATTGATTGGAATGAAACCATTTCGTTTGAGATAAAAGTTGTGTAGTTTGAATCTGAAAACTAGTGCAACAACTCTCAATAATTGATTACCTAATCGATGTAATCGATTACCCAAACATTATTTCCAACTGAGTAATTGATTTTCACAGGCTAAAATCGATTACTTAGAGGTTGTAATCGATTACCCAACTGTTATGTCCAACAGAGTAATTGTTTACCATGTTGTGTAATCGGTTACTCAAAAGTTAATCGATTACCCCTGATAAATGTTTGTTGGATAACTTGTTTCTCACTCATGTAAATTGTTACTAAGTTCTGGTAACATATTACTTAGTCACAGTAACCTGTTACTTAGATCTAGTAACCTGTTACACAATATTTTGAAAATTGTTTTCATTTATACTTGTGTTTATCAATTTTCTTTTAAAAATACTTTTAAGCATTACTACTAATTGTATATTTAGAGTATAAGGATATAAGTACCTAAAGACTTGGATTGTAATTCCTTGAAGCTTTATCTTCATTTTCTTCATAAGTATTCTTCCTTTTCTTATTTTATGTCATGTTGGTGTCTTCATCACATCCGTGCCAAGGTCAGGAGCAAGATCTTCTTCACAATCTCCCTCTTTTTGATGATGACAAATCAATATCTTCTTGATAGTGTAGTTTTCTGAGAGTAGAACACTTTGTGATATTCTGACTTGTCTTGAGTATGCTCCCCCTATTTGTATTCTCCCCCTTGGATTTGGAGTTATATGTCTGAAAGAATTTTAAATAGAAAATACACTCTTCCAAATTTTCTCCCCCTTTTGAACTCAACAAAAATATGAAAAGCCAAGAGTCCAACATAATATATATAACATACAATATGTATATAACAAACATAAAGGTAACTTAGCATAGCATGAAATTCAAAAGATGTTCAAACATTATTCAAAATATTACCAGAAAAATAGCAAAACAACAAAAACAAAAATTGTCCATAATCATGCAATATTACAAAGAGAATTCCTAGACAACAAATATTCTAAGACTCAAGTTCAATGTTATCGTCATCAAGATCCATGCTATTGATCTTATAAGAAAGACGTTGAAGCTCGAATTGGACTTGTTGATCCTGAGCATCAAGAGCATTCATCCAAATAGAGATGTAGCCTCGAAGAGAGGATAACTCATCCATAATCATCTGATTGGTAGGCATGGCAGCAGATGAAGAAGACCCAACATGAAACTCAGAAGGTTGATATTCAGGAGGGTTAGTAGAGACATTTGCAGTTGGATCAACAAGCACAATCTTTCTATCATTTTGATGTTTATAGAGTCTATCAATGGGATCTCGAAAGAAGCCCATTTTGTGGATCACATCCACAACGATCTTACTATCGTGTGCATCAAGTGTGACTTTGGATTCACTAACAATGGATTCACCAAAATGCTCAAGTATGTTGGTTATGAAGATTGCATAAGGCAAATGGCTGTGAGTATCTCAAACAGACCACATTTGTCTCATTACTGTGTTAGCCCAATTGATTGAAAGGTTATGCTTAAGAGCATCATCAATTGTATTTCCATGTCATTAATTTGAGAATGGTTTGAAAATTTTGGAAGAATGACATAACTCAGAAAGTAATAAAGAAAAAGATCTTCGAGATTGAGATTTCCTACAACAAGAATATCTCTACTCTTTACAGTTTCACCTATAGCCAGTTGCTTACACATTTCTATTTCCCTTTTAGAGAATATACACATAGAATAGTAGAACTCTTTTCTATCATAATTATCCCATTCACATGAAAGATTGAAATCTTTTATGCTACCTTGAGAAGGTATGTTACAACATATTGAGCTGAAGGTCTTCACACCTAAGATAATTTATTTTCATTTCACATAGGATGTTAGATGATTTTTTCTTAAAGTTCAAGTTGCAGTAAAATACTTTAACAAGTTCAGGATAATAAGCATTTGATTTCTCACAAAAATCAAAAAGATCTTGTTGCATTAGTAAGTAGGGAAATGGAAATCTTCAAACTCAAAGTTACTCATATTGCCATACTTGGGAGCAAATATGGAGCATCCAAGGAAATGCTCTGAAAAGACTTTGCATTGTTCATCATTGGCAAGAAGATGTTCCAAATCTAGAGGGTTAACTTTAGAATATGAAGTACCTTGCTTCTTTTGAGATACATTAGTACGTTGCTTCTTAGCCCTTGATGATGAAGTCATTGATTGAAGTTTTGAAAAGGTTAGGTTTTAAGGTTTGAGAGATTTGGGGATTTTTTATTAAGGCCACTAAACACGAAATCTATGGAGTAGAAGTGTTTATAATTGAAAATGTGATAAGAAACGAGTCAAAAATCACGCAAATTAGATAAAAAATGAGGGTTTTAGAGAAACAATAGGGTGAACACGAAAAGAGAGGTTTGAGGAGGAAGAAGTGTTTGAAAAATGAGGAGGAAAACTTAAATACTGGTCAGAGTAATCGGTTGCTCAAAGTGAATAATCGGTTACTCAACATAAAAAATTTCCAAATTTCAAACAGTCATCTTAGGTAATCGATTACACAGGAGGGTAATCGATTACTGAAAGTTCCTGCTCAATATTGTAATTGGTTATTCTCTAGAGTAATCGGTTATTGACCCTCAAATTTTAAATTTCAGGCATACTGATGTCTGGTAATCGGTTACTGAACATATGTAATCGATTTTACAACCAAGAATTTGAAAATTTTGAATAAAATTAAGCAATTTTAAGTACAAGTAGGCATAATATACGCACAATGAAGCAAACATATAATCAAGAATATGCAATTAAGACAAGTAAGCTTCATCAAGTATGCCTAATTCTCGTCTAATTGTATAGAAATGTTCTTTTGCCAAAGGTTTAGTAAATATATCTGCTAGTTGGTCATGAGTATCAACAAATTCTACATACACATCTTTTTTTTGGACATGGTCCCTAAGGAAGTGATGTCTTATATCTACGTGTTTGGTTCTCGAATGCATTACTAGATTCTTTATGAGATTTATAGCACTATTATTGTCACATTTTAGGGTAATGCAACCTAAGTCTAAGCCGTAATCTCGCAATTGTTGTTTAAGCCACAACACTTGGGCACAACAACTACATACTGCTATATATTCTACCTCAGCAGTACTTAGGGCAACACAAGCTTTTTTCTTGCATAACCATGAGACTAGTGCATTTCCAAATATATGACAAGTACCACTTGTACTTTTTCTCTAAGTTTTACATCCAGCAAAATCTGAATTTGAATATCCAACCAAATCTCATATACTTCCTTTTGGATACCATAACCCAACGTCACTTGTGCCTTTCAGATATTTAATGATTCTTTTGACAGCAACTAAATGTGATTCTTTTGGTTTTGATTGATATCAAGCACATAAATAAACACTAAAAATTATATCACGTCTATTGGCAGTTAAGTACAGTAGGGAACCAATCATACTTCAATACTTTGATATATCAATGTATTTTCCAGCTTCATTTGTATCACTATTTGTACTAAAACCCATAGGAGTGGCAATTGGCTTGTAGTCATCCATTTCAAATCTTTTTAGCAAGTCTCTACAATATTTGGATTGACTTATAAAAATACCATCCTCGAGTTGTTTGATTTGTAATCCAAGGAAGGAATTTAACTTCCCTACATTTCACATTCCCCTTGCATCATTTTGCCAAAATCACTACACAAAATTTCATTAGTAGAACAAAAAATAATATCATATACATATATTTGAACGAGAAGAGTATGATGATTTATTTTCTAAATAAAGACTGTAGTGTCGAGCTTTCCTTTGGTAAAACCAAAAAGTAGAAAGTTTGTTAGACGGTCGTAACAAGCACGAGGAGCTTGCTTTAACCTATAGAGAGCTTTCTTTAGTTTATAAACATGAGAAGGATGTTTGTACTCTTCAAAACCAGGAGGTTGTTCTACAAACACTTCTTCTTGAATATACCATTAAGAAAAGCACTCTCTACGTCCATTTGATATAATTGAAAATTTAAAGAGGAAGCATATGCAAGTAACAACTGAATAGCTTCAAGTCCAGCAGCAGGAGCGAAGGTTTCATCAAAATCTATTCCTTCTTTCTAATTGTATCATTGTGCTACTAGTCTAGCTTTATTTGTAACAATAATTCCATTTTCATATGATTTATTATGGAATACCTAATGAGTTCCTTGTTGAAAGGATTCATTTGATAGAGATTTTCCCCCTCAAAAAATTGTCCCCGGTAGTGGCGCCATTTGTTGAAAGTGAAAATTTCTCTTCATTGGTGTTTTCTTCATTTGGTTAAGTAAGTGAACTCGGTTTTATTCTTTTCGAGCTGCTTGTTTGCACCGCTTAGTAGCTGACGAAACCCTTCAGCATGGGTTTGGTCACTTGGTCAAGTAGCTTTGTCATGCCGGTATAATGGTTTCAATAATATTCTAGTTATAACTTACTTCTAATAATCATGTGAATAAGTTATTCATTCTTTTCCCGGTGAGCTATGAGACCAACTATGGTGAGATACTCGTAAAAAGCCTATGATGGGCTACTTGAAGTGAGGTCATGCATGACTTCATCGTTTCTTGATGGCTAAGTAATTCTGGGTGCACACCTCTAAGCACACATGTGGCACCGCTGAGCTGCCTGCTTGAGCAACTTTGACCGTGCTGACTGAGACGTGACTTGGTGCTTGCTAACCTGGTCAGGTGTCTGGTTCATCGCTGAGCATACATGTGGCACCGCTGAGCTGCCTGCTTGAGCAACTTGTGCGTGTGCCAGGCTTGTGTCTGACTGTGCCAAGCTTGTGTTCTGACCGTGTCAGGCTTTGTCTGGTGCTAGGCTGAGCGGTCAAGTAGGTCCGCTAATTTGCCTACTTGAGCAACTTGGTCTGTGCTAGGTTGGTTTGACTGAACCACGTTGGATCTGACTGTGCCAAGCTGGTGTCTAGGTCAGCTCAGCGTAGCTTGGTCCACGCTAAGCTTCCTGCTTGAGCACCTTGAGTTTGACTTCTTTTTCTTCTTGGACCATGATTCTTTATTCTCTTTTCTTTTTCTTTCTAAATCCTAAAAAACATATTAAAAAGAAATACAAACACAAATATACAAGATTGTGATATTTTATCCAAAAACTATTGTTTTAAGTTGGTTTTTCTCAATTATGCTTAAGATAAGTGCCATAAAAGTGTATGCAATTTAGGTATGTTTGACACTTATCATTCCTATAACATGCCTATTATCTGGTCCATTAACAAGATCATAAACTTCATTTCTCTCAAACTGGTTCAACTATTCCTGCATAGTAAGAATCCATTGTTCATCCTCGACTGCGTCATCAATCTTGGATGGTTCTATTTGAGAAACGGAAGCCATGTTTAAACAAGCATAATTTTTCTTTAAATGAGTAATTACACCCTTGCTGATGTTGCCAATGATGTTGTCAATAGGATGATTTCGACGAGTTCTCCATTCTTTTGGTAAATTAGAATGAATATGCTCTTCTTGAGAAGATAGAGTATCATCCATTTTCAAATGCTCAGTATTGATTGTTGTATTGGTAAAAGAGGCTTCTTTTAAAGGGGAACTTGGCAAGTCCTCTTCATCAAGAGCTAACCCATCCTTTATTATAGGATTGGTTTCATCAAAAGACACATGAACAAATTCTTCCATGGCTAGAGTTTTTTTATTGAAAAATTTATAAGTTTTACTTGTAAGAGAGTAGTCTAAGAAGAGTCCTTCATCAAATTTTGCATCAAACTTGCCTAAGTTGTCTTTACCATTATTTAAAACAAAGCATTTACTACCAAATACATGCAAATGAGAAATGTTTGGTTTTCCACCTTTAAAGAGTTCATATGGGGTTTTCTTCAAAATTGGTCTTATAAGAACTCTGTTGGAAACATAACATGTTGTACTAACTACATCAACCCAAAGGTATTTTGGGAGATTAGTTTCTTTCAACATTGTACGAGCAACTTCTTCTAAGGATCGATTCTTTATCTCTATAAAACCATTTTGTTATGGTGTTCTAGGAGCAGAAAAGTTATGATTGATACCCATATGATCACAGAATTCTTCAAAAGAAGCGTTTTAAAATTCTCCCCCATGATCACTTCTTATAGCAGCGATTTTCAGAGATTTTTCATTTTGAACTCTTTTAGCATATTTGCTAAAGGCCTTGAATGCCTCATTCTTTTGAACTAAGAATAGAGTCCAAGTATATCTTGAATAATCGTATACTATAATAAGAGCATAGTAGTTAGCACCATAAGTTTTGGTCCTTGAGGGGCCAAATAAGTCCATGTGTTGTAACTGCAATGGTCTATCGGAAGAAACTATATGATTTGGTTTGAAATTTGCCTACTTGAGCAACTTGGTCTGTGCTAGGTTGGTTTGACTGAACCACGTTGGATCTGACTGTGCCAAGCTGGTGTCTAGGTCAGCTCAGCGTAGCTTGGTCCACGCTAAGCTTCCTGCTTGAGCACCTTGAGTTTGACTTCTTTTTCTTCTTGGACCATGATTCTTTATTCTCTTTTCTTTTTCTTTCTAAATCCTAAAAAACATATTAAAAAGAAATACAAACACAAATATACAAGATTGTGATATTTTATCCAAAAACTATTGTTTTAAGTTGGTTTTTCTCAATTATGCTTAAGATAAGTGCCATAAAAGTGTATGCAATTTAGGTATGTTTGACACTTATCATTCCTATAACATGCCTATTATCTGGTCCATTAACAAGATCATAAACTTCATTTCTCTCAAACTGGTTCAACTATTCCTGCATAGTAAGAATCCATTGTTCATCCTCGACTGCGTCATCAATCTTGGATGGTTCTATTTGAGAAACGGAAGCCATGTTTAAACAAGCATAATTTTTCTTTAAATGAGTAATTACACCCTTGCTGATGTTGCCAATGATGTTGTCAATAGGATGATTTCGACGAGTTCTCCATTCTTTTGGTAAATTAGAATGAATATGCTCTTCTTGAGAAGATAGAGTATCATCCATTTTCAAATGCTCAGTATTGATTGTTGTATTGGTAAAAGAGGCTTCTTTTAAAGGGGAACTTGGCAAGTCCTCTTCATCAAGAGCTAACCCATCCTTTATTATAGGATTGGTTTCATCAAAAGACACATGAACAAATTCTTCCATGGCTAGAGTTTTTTTATTGAAAAATTTATAAGTTTTACTTGTAAGAGAGTAGTCTAAGAAGAGTCCTTCATCAAATTTTGCATCAAACTTGCCTAAGTTGTCTTTACCATTATTTAAAACAAAGCAGTTACTACCAAATACATGCAAATGAGAAATGTTTGGTTTTCCACCTTTAAAGAGTTCATATGGGGTTTTCTTCAAAATTGGTCTTATAAGAACTCTGTTGGAAACATAACATGTTGTACTAACTACATCAACCCAAAGGTATTTTGGGAGATTAGTTTCTTTCAACATTGTACGAGCAACTTCTTCTAAGGATCGATTCTTTATCTCTATAAAACCATTTTGTTATGGTGTTCTAGGAGCAGAAAAGTTATGATTGATACCCATATGATCACAGAATTCTTCAAAAGAAGCGTTTTAAAATTCTCCCCCATGATCACTTCTTATAGCAGCGATTTTCAGAGATTTTTCATTTTGAACTCTTTTAGCATATTTGCTAAAGGCCTTGAATGCCTCATTCTTTTGAACTAAGAATAGAGTCCAAGTATATCTTGAATAATCGTATACTATAATAAGAGCATAGTAGTTAGCACCATAAGTTTTGGTCCTTGAGGGGCCAAATAAGTCCATGTGTTGTAACTGCAATGGTCTATCGGAAGAAACTATATGATTTGGTTTGAAAGAGGTTTTTGTTTGTTTCACCATTTGACAAGCACTACATGGCTTGTCTTTAACAAACTTCATTTTGGGTAAACCAACAACTAAATGATTCTTAATCAGTTTATTCAAATGATCCATATGAATATGAGCAATTCTCTTATGCCAAAGCCACGCATCATGATTATTATTAGCAACTAAACATTTTATTGGTAAAGAAGAATCTATGTCAATCATATATATATTCCTCTTACCAATCAGTTTAGAGTTATTAGAATCCTTACTTTCGATGATGCATTTATCAGGGTAGAATGTCACATGAAATTCGTTGTCACATAATTGACTTATACTCAAAAATTTGTGCTTGAGTCCTTCGACATACAATACTCCTTCTATAGTTGTGGAAGGTGGCTTATCGATTCTACCAACTCCAAGTATTTTTCCTTTGTTGTTATCACCATAATTGACATAACCTTTGTCCCATTGAGTAAGGATAAAGAACTTATCTTTGTCGCCCGTTATATGCTTTGAGCAGCCACTGTCCAAGTACCATAGATTGTAGGTGGCTTTCAAATTTTCCTGCAAAACAGGTTAAGTGGTATTAGGTACCCAATTTTCTTTGGGTCCTGCATGGTTAGCACCTTTCTCAACCCATCTATAGTGACCTAAGGGTACACCATGTTTTCTAATCATGCAAGTATTTGGTGTATGCCCATGGTTTTTCCTATAAGTACATAAAGGATGATGCTTATGTATCATAGCTTTATTGTTACTATAATTAAATGCATGGATACTTTATTTTTGAAAGTTTATCTTTGTTGAGACATTTTTTTTGTTAGAAACTTGACTGTTAGAATAGCCAAGACCTCTTCGATATGTAGAATGTCTTTGATCTTTAGTAATTTTGTCCAGATTTTTGCTACTTTTGTTTAGCTTATTAAGTTTAAGACTTACTGTTGAAACTTTCTTTTGAAGAGTAAAGCAATTTTGACATGAAAAAGATGATGGTTTATTTATGAATACTTCTAATTCAGTTTTTTGTTTTAAAAACAGTTTGGTGAGTTTGACATGTTCATCATGTAAATCATTAAATGCAAGTTGCAATTCAGAAGAAGAAAATTAGTTTGTTTCGTTTACCTCTTCATCACCAGAATGATGAGATTTAATTAGTGAGAGATGTACTTGTTCTTCATTTTCTAGTTCAGAGGTAGAACTGATATCATTGTCTTCTCAAGCTATGTAGGCTCTTCGTCTAGTCCTCATTTTATTCTTGCCTTTGAAGGCATTCTTTTTCAGGTTTAGACAATCCATATTCATATGACCAGGCTTACCACATTCAAAACATGTGAAGTTTTGGTTTGAAGTGGAGACATCATTATTCTTGGTGAATTTCTTCATTTGTCTAGTTTTAGCGCCTTTGTTCCTTTTAAGGAACTTGCTGAACTTCTTTACGAACAAACTCATATCTTCATCTCTTCGTTTTCAGATTCATCTCTTGATGAATCATATCTATCCACCTTTTCTTTGAGAAGTCATATCTATCTACATTTTCTTTGTGAGAGATATTTTTCTTCTTCTTCTCTTGCTCTTCATGTTGGTCAAGTTGGTTGAGTTCCAATTCATGTTCCTGCAATTCACCAAATAAAGTAGCCAATGACATTTTTGATAAACATTTCTTTTCAGAAATAGCTGTTACTTTTGGGTGCCATGTTCTGGTGAGTGATCTTAGAACTTTGAAGTTAAAGTCACTATTTGATAAAGTTTTTCCAAGTGCAATAAGATGATTTTTAAGGTGAGTAAATCTCTTTTGTAAATCTAGAATTTTCTCTCTAGGCTTCGTACGAAATATTTCGTATTCCTGGGAGAGTGTGTCGAGTCTCAATCTTTTGACTTCCTCAGTTCCTTCGTGTGTAATCTCTAGAGTATCCCACATTTCTTTAGCAGATTTGCAGTTTGATACTCTAAATAATTCATCAATGCCAAGTACTGAAGTGGGGATGTTCTTTGCTTTAAGATCGTATTGCACCTTCTTTTTGTCTTCATCATTCCATGAAGATTCCAGCTTCACTTCCCTCACACCATTGATAAATGTGAAGGGTTCATAGGGTCCTTCCTCAATCGCGTTCCAAATGTCCAGATTTTGAGATTCTATAAAGATTCTCATTCTGAGGGCGATTGATGTTGGAACCTTCTCCTAGAAATGATCTTGCAGTCATCTTAGATAAAAGATCAGATTTGAGAATAATTTACTCAAACAAGCTCTGATGCCAATTGTAGGACTGAGATGGCAACTAAGAGGGGGGTGAATTAGTTGTTTAAAACTGTGACTGATTTTTCTGCACAACTCAAGAGTTAATAGTAGCGGAAAATGATATACAGAAAAAATCAAGTAAATGTAAGGAGATAAAGGAGAAGAGAGTACACAAATGTTTTTATAATAGTTCACCTTGTTGTCCACCAAAGGCTATGTCCAGTACTCTTGCAGCAAAAGAGATTTATTCACTAGATATTAAGAGTTGTAATTACCATTTCTCCCAAGAATCCCTTGTACCTTACTCTCTCTCTAACAGCTATATCACTATTTGGAAAACACCTTTTGCAAGTGATTGCCTTTCCAAGTGACTCTATGCCCTTTCTTTATCATACCCTTGTGAAAGAAAGTAATTCAACAAATTGAATGAAGAATACTTTAACTATGGCGATGATTGCCTTTACAAAATTTGAAACTATAAACTCTTGCAATCCAATAACTCTTTGTATACTTTAGTACTAATGCTCAGAGGCTTTGAATAACTTGAAACAACACTTAAGGCAACTTCAGAAAATATGTTCTTAAAGTTTTGAACAAGTTGTAAGAGGTGTAGAGCAAGTTTTTTAGAAAATTTTTAGATTGTGTATGTGAGTTATATGTTATGAATTATGAGCTTCAAAGCCTTTATATATGCTTTCCAATAAACCATAACACCTCTACGAAAAGCTAGGAATTGATTGAATTTTAAAACTGGTGCAAAACTCTCAGTAATCGATTATCCAAACATTCTTTACAACTGAGTAATTGATTTTCGCAGGCTATAATCGATTACTCATAGGTTGTAATCGATTACCCAATTGTTTTATCCAAAAAAGTAATTGTTTACCATGTTGTGTAATCAATTACTCAAAAGGTGTAATCGAATACCCTGATCAATTTTTGTTGGATAACTTGTTTCTCACTCATGTAATCTGTTACTTAGTTCTGGTAACCTATTACTTAGTCATAGTAACCTGTTACTTAGATCTAGTAACCTATTACACAATATTTTGAAAATTGTTTTTATTTATACTTGTGTTTATCAATTTTCTTTTAAAAATAACTTTGAACATTACTACTAATTGTATATTTAGAGTATAAGGATAGAAGTACCTAAAGACTTGGATTCTAATTCCTTGAAGCTTTATCTTCATTGTCTTTATAAGTATTCTTCCTTTTTTCTTTTATGTGATGTTGGTGTCTTCATCAAAATTGTGCCAAGGTCAGGAGCAAGATCTTCTTCACATAAGATAGCATTGTCTATTAGATTTTATTCAAGAGCATATAATTACGATATCCTTGTCAATTAGATTCTGTTCAACAACAAATCAGCCAGGAAGTGATGTTGATGTGTTCATGAAAATGAGTAGTAAACAGCTAGATTCACAACAATAACAGCACTACTTTTAATATACATTGTTGAAGAGGTCTTATTAACAACACTATCTGCAGAAAGCGCTGCTGAATTGTTACTATAGTTTAAATATCTAAAAGATGAATCAGTTCCCTCTACGCTCTCAAACTTAATAAAAAAGAAACCTCATACTCTCAGCAAAACCTTATACTCTCATAAACCCTTGTACTCTCAGAAACCTCAAAAAACTTCATCAATGGCTTCCCAAAGTGGCGATCATGGTTTTCACAATGGTGACGAATCAACACCGACTCCACAAGACAAGTAAATCGATGCTAAAAAATGAACTCCATGTGGAAATGTCAACCTAAAACCTTCAAAGAAATATGTAAATGTCATTGAAGAAGTGATTGGAAGACTTTTGTCACCCTACGCACACAAGACGAGTTGTTCTTGGTAAAATCATATTCTTTGTATTGACTTTTGCATATACATATATATGATTGTTTATATTAATTTTGTTTATTGTTTCAGAAATTAAGTAATGAAAACCGCAAGAGGGCATCCAAGCCTTTATATCCATACCGAGCTTCTCGAGCAGGGTATAGAGGAATTGAGGAAAAAATTGTAAGTATTGTTAATTTATAAGTAAATTATTAGTTATATTTTGTAGGCATATATATCTAATTACATTATTATTGGTTATGTTTTGGCATTTGGACAACAAAAGCGGTACACATATTATTCCACATGGAGTACAAATCGATGTTTTGTGGGTGGATGCCCATAAGAACAAGGATGATGTCATCGACAATAAGCAAGTTCAAGAAGCGGAAAGACATGTTGTAAGTGCTCATGTTTTAATTATATTTAATTTCCATACTTTATTTATCAAAATGTGATTAATTAACATTATGTTTTTTCTTGATTTGCCAGGTTGCCCTAAAAGAAAAGAAGGCACGACTGGATAGTCGCATAATACTTGATAAGGCACTAGGACTGCCTATCTTCCCTGGTTATATCCGAGGTGTAGGATTTGGGGTTAGCCAGCAAACATTTATACCACATTCAAAGCATGCAACCAAAGCCCAAATGAGTCAGGTTCAAGATCAATTGGATAGCATCATGCAATAGTTCAACGGATTTGAGCAATCAGTGAAGGTGAAGGAAGCTAAGTGGCAACCACTAGCTAGTGATGCTGGCACTATTCCTTCAACCATCAATGAGAGTTGCACACCTGTACCTTACAACATTTCCATTCCGATTCCCATTCATGAGGTAATTTAGTTAACTTATTTTAATTTAGTTGTCATTTAGTTTATAGTCGTAAACTAATTATATGTTTTAACTAACATACAAGGAATCAATTCTTGTAAACGTTTCTTGAATACCCCAACTAGTTGAGTAGTGGGTGTTGGGAAAGTGCACAAGTCGATTGATGCTATGTTGCATAATGGATGTATCCCATGCCATCATGTGAATGTCTCGATTGATATTGCAATTGATGATGATTCGTTGCTACCAATTCTTCTCAATGAGGATATCTTCACAATTGGAGGGGCTATATGCACTTTTGTTGCTTGGCCACTAGATCTTGTACAAGTATTTCCTTCTAATGTATGATTTTTCACCTTATGCTCACGCATATTATATATTAATCTATAATTGATATGTTTTTATTGAATATTTCAGGAACATGTACATTCCACCCCAGTAGCAACCAAAAAACTAAGCCATATTTGGGGATGTGAGCTCGATGCCATCTATCGGAGATGTGAGCTAAAAGCCATCTACTAGGAATGTGAGCTCCAAGAAGACTACCAACTACTATACTCAGATGTTTGAGCATGTACAGAAGTTGGGAGATGATATAATAAATATATCAATCCCCAAGGAAGTCTTGGGGATTGATGTTGAAGAATATGTTAGCATCAATGAAGTTGAGGATGTAAATAAACATGAATGGATAGGTGCAACTGCTATATGTGTATATATGAGGTAAATTATGTTTTCTTAACTTCTCTCTTTTGCATGGTGGTGTGTTATAATTAACTAACATTTTTTATATTTATTACGTACTTGTATGAAAATTTTGTTTCGATAAATAAGAAAAGGTGATGTTCATATCCCCACATGTTACCGCTTTGGTGTCGAGTGACAAAAATAAGATTGGGGAACAATCAAAACGAATTGCAGATACTCTCCTATTCGTAAAGAAGCTGTAGATTTATTTCTTGCACCTTTTAATACCGAGTGAGCATTTTTTAATTATCTTTTATATTTCTGTATTTAGTATGTTTGTTGTGCTTAACATTTCCTAACCATGTACATATGTTTTGTAAGGCAACATTAGCTTTTGGTTGTCATCAATCGGTTCAATGAAGAAATATACTACTTTGACTGATTGGCACATGGTGATCTGGACAAGTACCCCACTATGAAAGAATGCTTTCCTAAGTAAGTGGACTACACATTTAAACTTTTAGTTATACTTTCACTTTCCTAGTTGTTTCGTAATGAAGTAAATTTTCTGTTTTTTAGTGTAGTGAGAGTTTATAGAGGCTGTAATCGTTCTTGAAAAACGATACCACAACATAAATTCAAGTGGACTCATATAAATGTATTGACACAAATCATCTCAAACAATTATATGTAGGATATTCATATTTCAACTAAGGTTATACTTATTTGTTTACTTCATTTTAATTGTAGACCCTTTGCTAAACAAACGAGGTAGATTGTAGCTATTACGTGCTGAAATTCATGAAGGAGATCATTCAGCAATTGCCAACTAATGAAATCAAGTTTGTTGACAAATCATATACAGATGGCCAAGTCAACCAGATTAGAGAACATTGGTCAAAGTTTGTCTTAGTTTTGTTGGCAAATATGTATAGTAGATTTTTGCACAGATTGTAGCTTAGGGAATTAAATTAATGTTCAATGTAATGTATATGATTTGGTATATGTAATATATGTTTATGTAACATTACAGTGTAATTAATGTTCAATATAAAAATTCAATTGAAATTTTGTGTTCATATAGTTGTGATTTGGTGTTTCTGTATGCATTCAGTTTGTTGTTTTGTTCTGTATGCATTCAGGTTATTTTTTGTTCTGTACTTAATTGTGTAGAATTAGGAATAATGGTCTTCAACAATGTTTTTTGTAAATGTGTTGGTGTTATACCTATACAACAACGCCTTTTTAACAATGCGTTGTTGATTATGTTTAATTCAACAACACATTCATAGAAAAGTGATCTTGAATACTTATCTCTCATATTATTTTCTTTTACCTATACATAATCACATTTGATAAGAAGCGCTATCGATATGATAAAAAAATTATGTCCTCTACACTTAATCAATTAACATAGTGTTTAATCGATTAACGAGCCTACGAAATCCTAGATTTCAGTTACTGTAACTCCAGGTAATCAATTATCTCATTTCTTAATCGATTAACGAGTTCTCATTTCTTAGATTGTTTGAATGTTATTTATTTCCATTATTAATTGTTCTATATATTTAATTAATTGTCATTAATCGAATGTCATAATATCATTATTAATTTGAATATCACCAAAAAACATTAATTAGTAAAAAAAAATTAATCTTTTAGGTTGCATTGTGGAACACTTACCTTCTTTATATTTGAATAGGGAGTTCTTCCATAATATTTAGTGAAAAAATCTCTTGTGCTACAAAAGTACTAGACGTAGCCTTCGATGGACAAGAAGGTGAACCAGTATAAAATCTCGGTGTATTCTCTTCTCCTTTATCTCACTATTTTTGCCTTGTTAATTTTATGCATAATTTTTCCGCTGCACTTAACTCTTGATTTTGCATAAAAAGTGGCCATACTTTTAAGTCAACTAATTCACCCCTAGTTACAATCTTAGTCTTACAATTGATACCAGAGCTATTTTTAAGTAAGTTATTCTCAAATCTGATCCTATATCGAAGATGGCCTCAAGATAATTCATAGGATATGGTTCCAACATCAACCGCCCTCCAAGCTTTTTTGGAGAGTGTTATGACTTTTGAAAAATTAGAATGAGAATCTTCATAGAACCTCAAGACTTGGACATATGGAATGCAATTGAAGAAGGACTATATGAACCCTTCGTCGTAGTCAACAGCGTAAGGGAAGTAAAGTTCAAATCTTCATGGAATGATGAAGATAAAAAGAAGGTGCAATATGATCTCAAAGCAAAGAACATCCTCACTTCAGCACTTGGCATTGATGAGTTCTTTAGAGTATCAAATTGCAAATCTGCCAAAGAAATGTGGGATACTCTAGAGACTACACATGAAAGAATTGTGGAGGTAAAAAGGTTGAGACTCAACACTCTTTCCCAAGAATACGAAATGTTTCATATGAAAATTGGAGAGAAAATTCTGGATCTTCAAAAGAGGTTTACTCCACCTCACAAATCACCTTATTGCACTTGGTAAGGTACTAAAAAGAAAAGTTTATCAAAAATGTCCTTGGCTGCTTTGTTTGGTAAATTGCAGGAACATGAATTAGAACTCAGCCAACTTGACCAACATGAAGAGCAAGAAAAGAAAAAGAAGAGTATCTCTCTCAAGGCGAAAGTAGACAAATACGAATCATTAGAAGATGACTATGAGAAGGAAGAAATGGAAGACATGAGTTTTCTTGTAATGAAGTTCAGCAAGTTCCTTAAAACGAACAAGGGTGCTAAAACTCGACAAAGGAGGAAATTCACCAAGAACAATGACACCTACACTTCGAACCAAAACTTCACATGCTTTGAATGTGGCAAGCCTGGTCATATGAAGATGGACTATCCAAACCTGAAAAAGAATTCTTTCAAAGGGAAGAATGAAATGAAGACTGCACGAAGAGCTTATATTGCTTGGGAAGACAATGATACTAGTTTCGCCTCTGAACAAGAAAATGAAGAACAATCACATCTCTTTTTTTGACATCTCATCATTCTGATAATGAAGAGGTAAACAACACTAAACTATATTCTTCTGAATTACAAACTGCATTTAATGACTTGCATGATGAATATGTCAAACTCACAAAAATATTTCTAAAACATAAATCTGAGTTAGATGTATATATAAACAAACCCTCATCATCTTCATGTCAAAACTGCATTACTCTTGAAAATAAAGTTTCAACATTTAGTCTTGAACTTAATAAGCTGAACAAGAGTAGTAAAAGTCTAGAAAAGATCATTAATGATCAAAGACACTCAACAGACCGAAGAGGTCTCGGCTATTCAGAAAGCCATGTTTCTAAGAAACAAAGTTTCTCAACAAAGATAAACTTTCAAAAACAAAGTATCCATGCATTTGAACATAGTAATGATAAATCTAGGATACATAACCATCAACCAACATGTACATATTCTAAATACCATGGGCATACACAAAATACTTGCATGATTAGAAGATATGGTATACCCCTAGGTCACTATAAATGGGTTGAGAAATGTACTAACCATGTAGGACCCAAAGAATATTGGGTACCTAATAAAACTTAACCTATTTTGTAGGATAATTTGAGAGCCGCCTGCAACTTATGGTACTTGACAGCGGCTGCTCAAAGCACATGACGTGCAATAGAAATAAGTTCTCTGTCCTTACTCTAAGGGAGAAAGGCTATGTCACATATGGTGATAACAACAAAGAAACAATACTTGGAGTTGGTAGAATTGGCAAGCCACCTTCAACAACTATAGAAGATGTATTGTATGTGGAAGGACTCAAGCACAACCTACTAAGCATAAGTCAATTATGTGACAAAGGCTTTCATGTGGCATTCTACACAGAGAAGTGCATCATCAAAAGTAAGAATTCTCAAAATTCTAAACTCGTTGGTAAAAGGATAATCATTATGCATGGCTTTGGCATAGGAGAATTGCTCATATTCATATGGACCATTTGAATAAACTCATAAAGAAAGATTTAGTTGTTGGTTTACCCAAAATGAAGTTTGTTAAAGACAAACTATGTAGTGCTTGTCAAATGGGTAAACAAACAAAGACTTATTTTAAACCTAAGCACATGATTTCTTCAGATAGACCATTGCAGTTACTATACATGGACTTATTTGGCCCCTCAAAGATAAAAAGTTATGGTGGTAACTACTATGCTCTTGTTATCGTAGACGATTTTTCGAGATATACTTGGACTCTATTCTTAGTTCATAAGAATGAGGCATTCAAAGCCTATAGCATTTATGCTAAAAGAGTTCAAAATGAAAAATCACTAAAAATCACTATTATAATAAGTGAACATGGGGGAGAATTTCAAAACTTTTCGTTTGAAGAATTATGTGATGATCTTGGCATCAATCACAATTTTTATGCTCCTGGAACACCAACAAAATAGTGTTGTAGAGAGAAAGAATCGGTCTTTAGAAGAACTGGATCGTATAATGTTGAATAAAACTAACCTCCCAAAATATTTCTAAGTCGACGCAGTAAATACTGCATGTTATGTTTCAAACCGAATTCTTATAAGACCAATTCCTAAGAAAACCCCATATGAACTCTTTAATGGTAGAAAACCAAACATTTCTCATTGGCATGTATTTGGTTGTGAATGCTTTGTTTTAAATAACGGTAAAGATAATTTAGGCAAATTTGATATAAAAGCTGATGAAGGTATCTTCCTAGGTCTCTCTCAATCTTCGTGAAAGTCAGATTGATGTGGAAGTGATCCATAAAATGGGCTTCTCCTTACTACTCCTGTTGATTAATCAGAACCTGCCCCTCCTAACCCTCTTGGACCTCAACCTTCTGAGTTTTATGCTCAATCTTCCTCATCTTCGAGGCTACAACACTAACCAGATGGATGCTCTTGATGCTCAGAATCAACAAATCCAGTTTGAACTTCATCGTCTCTCTTATAAGATGAGTAGAAGGACATTGATGAAGATAACTCTGAGCCTGAGTCTTAGATTATCTTTGTTGTTAGGATTTTTTGGTTGTAATGTTTTCATAGCTTTTGGACAAAATTTGCTATTATATTGTTTTGTTGTTTGTTGAACAAATGTTTGAACATCTTTTGTTTTATGTTATGCATTTCTATGTTTGATTTATATCTTATATATGAATATGTATGTTGTATATATATATATGTTGTGCTAGAAACTCTTGGCTATTCTTATTTTTGATAAAGTCAAAAGGGGGAGAAAAGTTGGGAGAAGTGTATTTTCTGTCAAATTTCTTTCAGGCACATAATTCCAAATGAAAGGGGGAGCATACAAAATAGGAGGAGCATACAAAATAGGGGGAGCATACTCACGTCATCTCAACATATCTCAAAGTATGCTGCTCTTAGAAAACTATACTGTTAAAGAAGATATTGGTTTATCATCATCAAAAAGGGGGAGATTGTGAAGAAGATCTTTGCTCCTGACCTTAGCACGATTTTGATGAAGACGCCAACATCACCAGAAAGAAGAAAATGAAGAATACTTATGAAGACAAAGAAGACAAAGCTTCAAGACAAATTAGTCTAAGTCTTAATAGGTACTTGTATCCTATACTCTCGAATGTACAATAGTAGTAATGCTCAAACTATTTTTTAAGAAAATTGAAACACTTCAAGTATAAACAAAAAAAATAAAAAATAGTGTGTCATAGGTTACTGTATCTAAGTAACAGGTTAAATAAGTGAGAAAACCAATTACCCAACAAAAACTGTGCAAGGTAATCGATTACTCAAGGCTGTAATCGATTACTCTAATTAAATTTTAAATGCCCAGTTGGACAGAGAGTTTGGGTAATCGATTACTCAAGGCGGTAATCGATTACTGAGAGTTGTTGCATCAGTTTTTAGATTTCAAAATGAATAGTTTTCATCCCAAACAAAATGGTTTCATTCCAATCAATTCCTACTCTTTCAAAGAGGTATTATGGTTGGTTGGAAAGCATATTTAAAGGCATTGAAACTCAGAACCAAATCATAATTCTTACACAATCTTCTCACAAACTTTCAAACATAATTTTAAAAATTCTCTGAAATATTTTCTGCACTTTTTGCAACTTGTTCTTAAACTTTCAAAGTGAATTTTCTGAGTTGCTTGAAGTATAGTGTTTCAAAGTTTTAAAAACTTATAAGAGCATTATTACTTAGTATACAAAGAGTTATCGGAAAGGGTGATACAAAGTGTTACAAACATTATTACTTAGTGTACAAAGTGTTTCATTGACATTGCAGAATTCTTTCTTTCACAAGGTTGTGATAAGAAAGGGGATACAGTCACTTGGAAAATGTGTTTTCCAAGAGTAACATAAATATTAGTGGGTGAGTAAGATACATAGAAGTCTCAGGGTGAGATATTGTAATTACAACTCATAATATTTAGTGAAGAAATCTCTTGTGCTGCAAGAGCACTAGACGTAGCTTTCGGTAGACAAGAATGAGAACTAGTATAAAATCTCGGTGTACTCTCTTCTCCTTTATCTGCCTATTTTTACTTGTTAATTTTCTGCATAATTTTTCCGCTGCACTTAACTCTTGATTTTTCAGAAAAAGTGGTCATACTTTTAAGTCAACTAATTCACCCCCCTCTTAATTGCAATCTTAGTCTTACAATATTCTCACACATTCAGCAATCCCAACACTCATTTATTCTCAAAATCGACCTCGAAAATCATTGAACCTCATCATCATTCGACACCGAATTTCGAAAATCATTCACTCATTCAACATAAAAATCATTCAACACCGATTTCGAAAATCCCTTTTCACCAATTTCGAAAATGCTTCACTCGTTTAACCTCAAAATCATCATTCACGCATTAAACACCAAATTGAAAGTGAGTTTTCATTATAATGATATTACTTTTTAATTACATTATATTTAGCTTGTATTGAGTTATAAATATTTTCCTTATAAATGAGTGAAAGTGATTTCACTCATTTAGCTTGTATTGAGTTAGGGATTTTCTGACCTCTTTCACTATAATTATATAATAATGTATTTGCTCTGCCTGGTGAGCTTAACTCCAAGCTTTAGCTTTAGGGATTTATTTCTCATTATATTTTTTTTGTTAATAGAAAATAGATAAAAAATAGATGAGTGTTAATCGAATGGCGAAGGAGTGTGAGGAAGGAGTGAAATCATTTTTTAGGTTTGCAATTGAGAATGCTGAAAACCCTAATAGAATTGCATGTCCTTGCTTAAGATGTTGTTACTCAAACTGAATTACTCCAAATGAGTTAAAAGTTCATTTAGTGTGTCACTGTATTGGTCAAAGTTACACATGTTGGGCAAGACATGGTGAGAAGAGAGACATTGTGGATTGTGATGATGAGATGCATTGAAAGACGAATACATAAATGCATATGAAGACGATCGTTTCGAGGAAATGGGAAACATTGTCGAAAGGGATCTTCAGGATTGTCCTGAGATGTTTCAGTGGTTGATAAGTGATGCTGAGAAACCATAATATGATGGTTGTTCTAAATTCACAAGATGGTAGCAATGTCAAGGTTGTATAAGTTGAAATCTGTTAAGAGTTTCACCGACTTGCTTGCACTTTTGAAGGAGATGTTACTGGAAGATAATGTGTTCCCTTCTCGAACTTATGATGCAAAACAAATGTTACGCTTCATTGACATGGACTACACTAGGATACATGTTTGTGAAAATGATTGCATCTTATTTTTTAATGAGTATGCTTCATTAAAGTTTTGTCCTAAATGTAATGCATCACGATATAAGAATGAAGACTTGATTCCCAAAACGGTTACATGGTATTTTCCCATTAAAGATGCAAAGAAGTTGACATGGCATGATGAGGAAAGAATTAAAGATGGCAAGCTTCGCATCCTGCAGATTCTCCTCAATGGAGAAAAATTGATCATGACTATCCCAGTTTTGGTCAAGAATCAAGAAATCTACACCTTGCATTGTCAACAGATAGAATTAACCTACATAGTGTTCAAAGTTGCCCCCACAGTACATGGCCAATGATGTTGGTGATATACAACTTACCTCCTTCTCTATGCATGAAGCGCAAATATATGATGTTATCTATCTTAATTTTTGGACCTAAACAACTAGGAAATGACATATACATTTATTTGGCTCCATTAATTGAAGACTTGAAGGAAATGTGGGAGACAGACATAAATGTGTATGATGCATATAAGGAAGAACGATTCAACTTGAGGACTTTGTTGTTCAACACAATCAATGATTTCCCTACCTATGGTAATCTGTCTAGATATAGTACAAAAGTACATTTCGTATGTCTTGTATGTGAAGATGATACTCATTCAATGAGGTTGGAACACTATAAGAAGAATGTCTTCCTTGGCCATCATAGATTTTTTCATTTAGATTATCACTATTGACTATGGAGAAAAGCATTTGATGGAAACAATGAAGAAGGTCGTGCTCCTTTGCCATTGAGAATTGACAAATTATTTCAAAAGCCAAAGGGTTTGAATAATAAATTTGGTAAACCTTTTGCAAAAGAAATTGTCACAAATGGGTGGAAGAAAAGGTCAGTCTTCTTTGAATTGTCATATTGGAGTTCATTATATGTAAGACACTCGATGTTGTACATATTGAAAAAAATGTGTTTGAAAGTCTCCTTGGTATCTTACTCAATGTCCCTAGTAAGACCAAAGATGGCATGAATGCAAGGTTGGACTTGGTTAGTATGGGAATAAGAAAGGAATTGGGACTGATAATGAAGGGAAAACATACATTTATACCTTGAGCAGCTTATACTTTCTCGAGGAAGAAGAAAATGAAATTTTGTAAATTTCTTCATGGTGTTAAAGTTCTAGAGGGTTACTCTTCCAACATTCAAAACCTCGTATCAATGAAAGACCTCAAGTTAAAAGGTTTTAAGTCTCATGATTGTCATGTACTTGTGGAGCATTTCTTGCCTATTGGAATACGGTCAATTCTACCTAAAAAAGTTCGAGGAACCATAACTAGGTTATGCTTATTCTTCAAGGCAATTTGTAGCAAAATGATTGACCCTAAGAAATTACTTGCATTGCAAAGACAAATTATTTTGACTTTGTGCGAGCTTGACATATATTTCCCACCTTCTTTTCTTTTCATCTAAGCATTAATCTTGTTCAAGAGACACAACTATGTGGCTCATCCTGCATGAGATGGATGTACCCCTTTGAGCATTATATGAAGACATTAAAAGGGTATGTGAAAAAATGATCAAGACTAGAGGGTTGTATTGTCATGTGATATATTGTTAAAGAAGCTCTTGATTTTTGTATCAGATACCTTCCAATGGTGATTTCATAGGCATTCCAAAGCCTCGATATGCAAAAACAAACATTTGGTGAATGTATTACTAGGAATGAAATATTGACTATAACAAGAACCGAATTGGAGCAAGCGCACTTATATGTTTTACATAATGTTGACGAGGTTGAGCCATATGTTGAAATATACAAGGAGGTGCTAAGACTTCCTACCAAAGTAAGAATGAAAATTGGATTCCTAAAGAGCATAATCATTGTTTCCTATAGTGGCTAAAAAATCACATTGATGAGGAGTTGAATATATATGCACATTCGGTTTCCGAAAGATTGAAATGGTTAGCCAATGGTCCAAGTATTCATATTTTATCCTACACTGGTTACCTAATTAATGAGTTCACATTTTATATGAAAAATAAGATGATCAAAGTAAAATGCAAAATAATGGTGTGACTCTTGTTGCTCGAACTTTACACATGTCAAGTGTAAAATATAGAAACCCAATATATACGAACATGTCATACTTTGGAGTGATTGAATAAATATGGGAATTGGATTACACAATGTTTCAGATGCCGGTTTTTTATTGTATGTTGGTTGATAACAATAATGGCTTCTAAGTTGATGAGTTAGGGTTCATGCAGGTGAATCTTAATAGGCCAGAATATAAAGATGAGTCATTTATTCTAGCATCGCAAGCTTAACAAGTATTCTATGTTAGTGACCCAACTGATATGAAATGGTTCATTGTTCTTTTAACTAACAAAATAATCGTCAATAATATTGATGACCAAGAATATGAAGATATTGATGAAGATTATCCTTTTTTTGGGACATATCAGTCGCGTGAGAGATGACTAACTACGGATGATAATTTATATACATGAGATGATCACGATGAAGGGCTTTGGGTGAATCAATATGTTCCTCTAAACAAGGATGATCTTACAAGTCAAAAACGATCCAAGAAAAGGAAAAAGTATATGCAAGTAGTCTATGTATAATTATAGCTTAATTTTGATTGTTTGTAATTTGTATAATTTTGTTTCTTTGTAATTTACGTAATTTTTTTATTTGTAATTATGTACTTTGTCAAAACATAATTGACATGATATTCATTGTTTGTAGTTTGTATTGTATTGATGTTAATAAAACAAACTTTTGACTTGTATTATTGTATCTGTTTTGCTAATAAATGTATATGCAGGTAATAATTTATACAAATCAACAGCGAATTTTAGGGAGCTCTGACATGTGCTGTTGTAAAGGATTAATACAACAACATTTTTTATAGACATCGCTGTTGTACATGCTTAATACAACAGTGCAGCATGTGTGTTGCGCTGTTGTATTAAGGTATTGTTTGATAATATTTATGATTTATGTTGTTTAGAACGTATAAATGGTGTGTTGATGAGAATGTTTGTTCTGCTAATAAATATATATATAGGTATTAATTTATACAAATCAACCGCGAATTATAGGGGAAGCCTTGTCATGCGCTAATGTAAAGGATTAATACAACAATACTTTTTATAGACATGTTGTACAGGCTTAATACAACAGTGCTATGTGTGTTGCGCTGTTGTAATAAGGTATTGTTTGAGAATATTTATGAATAATACAACAATGTTTTTCTGATAATGCGTTGTTATATATATATGCAATATAACAACGCAACCATAAGCGCTGTTAATAATACCTATAAAATGCGTTGTTTATGTAAGACATACATGACAGCGCTTTGTGTATGATGCGCTATTGTATTTATGCACTATATGATAGCGTTTTTTGTGTGATGTGTTGTGGTATATATTCAATACAACAACATTTAAGAAGCGTTGTTAATGAGAACAATATATTACTACGGTCAAACAGAAAACGGTATTATACATCTAAAATATGTTGTTGAACTGCAACTCTGTCGTAGTGTATATTTAAATGAAACATGGCCAAAGCAGTGCTGTTTTACAAAGAAAATTACACCCAAACAACCAAACCCTTTTTCATATGTTAAGTCTCTCACAAATCCACTTTCTTCTCCTTTGAGTCTCTCACAAACCCTTTATTCTCCGTTCAGTCCCCTTTCTTCTCGGTCGAGTCTCCATTACTCTCTCTTTACTGTATTATAAAAAAACATCGATAGCATTATAAGTTATTGTTTATAAGATACTGCATTTTAAGTTATTGTTTCTAATTGACTAATTTAGGTAATATGTGGGTACTATTTCTAATTTATTGCATTATAAGAACCATTATAACATTTAGGTACTGCTTCTAATTTAGTGCATTATAAGAAGCATAATAAGAATGATATAAGAAACATTGTAACATTCACGTAATTGTGGATTAATATTTGTGTTTGCAACTTACACTTTGCATTTGTTGAAATTATTTGTTTATGAAACTTTTTAGTAGATTATAAAAATTGATTATAAATTTGAGTATATGTATATTTATAAATTTTTATTACAAACATACATATATATAAATATAAATATGTCTTTCTGATTTAACAATATACGATTTAATTACTAAACCATCTGGAAACTATTATATTAGTATTTTGACCAGTTTGATGATCGATCCAGTTTTAATAACATTGATACGTAGATAGAGATGTGTATATATGGCATATTCAGTTATTTGAGATTAGTACATAGAAGGCATGTTTTTTAGTGTTTAAATGATTACTGTTAAAATTTTAAAGAGTTTTAAAGAGTTTTTAAAATTTTAAATACAGATCTGAAAAGACTTTTAAATCGGGAAAGAAACATTACATATGAGAAATATGACGTTACAATATTTTTAAAGCATTCCACTCTTCTCATTTATTAGGGGACTAGCCTCCTTTCATTCCTAACCTATAATATTAGAGTTTCATTTTTTTTAAATTGGATTGACTTAGAAGTTTAGATCTTTTATCGAGTCCAATTTAAACTACACTTAGACTCTCGCCATAGGGTTGTGACATTTAGACTATCCAAAACCTTGTAAGTATCTGATTTAGGACACAATAAGCATGCTACCATTTGTACTCCTCAACCAATTTTTATTATTTATTTCTAAACATTTGGGGAGACTCATGTCTCTTAAATAAAATGACTCAAGCGTCACTACAAGTCCTAATGTTATAGAATATCATTGTACATTGATATCCCTATACCAAAGACACATCTCACATGCATGCAAAATAAAGTATTATTGATAAGATCCATCATCCTAAGAGTACTTTTCATTAAAAATTGGGGTAACCCATCTTTAACTCGAGTTAGCTTGATCTATATGACATATGTCAATCCATTATGACACTTCATATATTGTAATGATGGTTAAGCCGCCCTAAAATAGAGTCCATTATCCTAAGAAGCATACATTTCGCATTATCACACATTTCATCAATACATAAATTAAATAAAAAATACATCAATAAAACATTATTCACTCATTTATTCAATTATCCAATAATCCATTCAATTCTTGCATTTAAAAAGTAAAAAAACCCATCATTTATTGGTTGATGCATTCTTTCATTCATGTATGCATTCATGACACAATACATCATTCATACATACACACTCATATTCATTTATTTATTCATCCATCCATTCATACATTCATAAATCCTTCAAACACTCCATTTCATGCATTACTATATCATGAATTATAATTCATTGTCCCACCAAATCATATAATTAATTATTGTAAATATCCTCATTCATTATCTAATAGATTGTGAAGATTTAATCTTCTTGAATGAGAATGGAGTGAGTAAAACTTCTTGTTTGAGGAAGAAAAAGAAAAAGAATAAAGGAATGAATCTTTTATTCAATATGTTGAATATTATTGAATGAAATACAAATGAAACTAATAATATCTATATAGAAGATGTTCATAACTAACTGCCTAACTAACTTGTAAAGCACATGTGCTAAAATGCAAAATAGAACAAAAGCTAAAGCTAAAACAGAAGGCTAAAACAATTGCTTGGTGCACAAGTCATCATGGGTTGCACTATATGGTTTGGCCAGATTTTGATGTGGCTGGCCTTGGCTAGTCTTGGTCTTGGCCTGGCTGAGTTGGTTTGATTCTAGTATGGTTGGCTTGGTCTGGTCCTAGCCTGTGTGGCTGGTGTGCTGATTTGGTGTGGTTTGGTCGAGTTTGATTTGGTTTGGATAGGTTGGCACTGATTCTGGTGTGCTTGGCTTAGGTTGGCCCTGGCTTGGCTGAGTTGACCTGACTAAGTTGGCTTTGGCCTTGGCCTGGCTAGGTTGATGCTGATATAAATCATATATATCATAAATTGTATTTCTCTAGTAGTCTCATGCATTAAAATGAAAATTGCATGCATTTCTTGGCGACATCCCATGCACTTTCATGCATCATATGAAAAAAATATTTCTTGTCTCATTTTATTCATACATCCCTAAATAAATCAAATGCATACTCATAGTTTAAATAGTATAGGCTTAAGGTTAGCATTACTTGCATTTCATGCACGATTTAAATTATAGATTGCATTTCAATCTATGTAACATGGATTGAAAATTAAAAAGAAAATTGTCTACTTCACAAACATGATTCATTAATAAAAAATCATTTTTTTGCATGATCCATTACTAAGGGCACTCATCTGTTGTGGGTTGGTTTTAAGACCATTTTTGTTGGATTCGATTGGAAGCAATCATCTATGAAGTCGAAGAAATGCAAGACTATAGAGATAAACCCAATTGGTGATCGAGACTGCATTGGCTAAAGCAATCACATCAGATGGTGCACCATCTCCTACCCCAGCTAAACCGTTGATCACTTTGAAAAATTATCCTCACTCGAAGACCCCAACAAAGTCAAATGCTCCTATACTGACCCAACTTTCCTTATTTTTAAATGCATATCTTTTTTAATGAGTATATACTAGTGCATTGATTATGTAAATTTACCACTCCACCATCATATTTACCCAAAATAACATATAAAAAAATTACACAAATAAAATTAATTCATGCATTAATATGAGATATGTGTTAATGGAGGATAATATAAATATAACTTCCAAAATGATCTACATCTTCAGACATATTTTTCTAATAACATAAACCTTCTTTGTAATTCTCAAACATTATGAAGATATACATAGTCACCCCATTTGATCCTAGACATTATGGAAGAAGATTTTTTATTAATAACCCTCAATATGTAACTAGGTCTGGGAGGGTAGTTTTTCAGCTATTCTCTTTGATATTCAATTATTAAAGAAAAGAATACATTCTATCACATCCCTCATGTGACTGAACGATAAGATAACACAGGGAATGTTCTTAGCTCGAAATAATAAAGCAAAACAAACAAGCAAAAAAAAAAGCCCAATGAGAATGCTCATTGAAAATATGTGAAAAATGTTAGGGAAAAGAAAAGTGCAATGGTACTAACCACAAAAGGGCCCATCCTTGGAAATATTTTCGCATGAATCATAGGTCATTCTTATTACAACCTGGAATATTCTCTTAATTGTTGAATGCCATGCTAGAAAGCTGTTGAAAGTAGGATAAATAACAAAGGTAAAAGATGGATATGAGAAACACATATTTTGAGTCTTATATCATTTTCTTGAAAACCCTTAGCCAAGCTACGATATAAGGTTTAAAAGGTGTAAGGATCAACCTGCCTAAGATGCGCACTTGAGTAGAAAAATGCTAACTCCACTAAACTAATATTTTTTTGATAAAATTATCTTATCTTTAATACATAGGATTACAAATTTATTTTCTTTCAATATTATCATTATCATTATATCATCACTCACAATCCAAACACATATTAAACAACACATGAACACTAGCCCAAACACAAATTAAATTTTATCCTTATCATCACATCACTACTCATAGCCCAAACTTTTTTCAGTTTGCATGATCATTGTTTTAATATTTATTTTTAAAGAGTACACGTGACATTAAGAACATTAAAACAAAGGAAAAGTGAAAGCCTCTCAAATTGGGGCGATTTTTTAGATGATTCATGATCGAAGGCCTTCTACTAGTCCAAGCCTACCGGAGCAATTTGAACGTAAGGACGACTCCCACTATCTCACAGTGGTGCAATTTTTGGGTTGATCCCTTATAGAAAAATTACAAGAAACCCAAAACCGAAGCAACAATGAAGTTTCTTTTCATGGTTATGTAAGACACGTGTAAGATCTTATATTATCAAGCCTTTTTCAAGAACAATTTCAACAATGATTCATTGTTCAATGTTTTTGCTTCCTATCAAGTCAAATCACCACATTTAAGGGTGTTCATAACAATAAAAAAAATAAAAAAAAAAGCTAAAAAAACAAGATAGTGCTAAGTTAAAAATGTGCATAACCTAGGAAAAAGAGAGGTTGTAAGTCAAAAAATCTGCAACGGTGAGTTATCTTAAATGGTCATCATGGGCAAAAACTAGGGAAAAATAAATGATCATCGTCAAGGTGACGACTGACCACTACTCATCCTAGATGATGTAAATTAGGGTAACTTTATGAAGAATCTAAGTTATAGTTTGCCAACTGAACGTGAGAATTCAAAATAGGCAAACCGGGGACAATTTTTGTTACAAAAACATCAACACTTTTTAATAAATCCACTCTCACCCTTAATTGGGACAATATTGCTGAATTTAGTCATTCTAGTTGACACTCGGGCAGATAATATGGAGTACCGTAAAGGAAAATGTGTCTTTAAGTAATTCATTGTAGTTTCTTATCTCCTTCCTCTCAAAATTGAAAGAGGATGAGAAGTTAGGAATCAGTCGTACCAGTCAACGATGGTCAACAAGGATCTCTTCAGTCAAGTTCATGAAAGTTGATGAATTTTCTGCCCACCCGAAGGATGAGTACTATAGAACACTTGTACACGAGTCTCACCCCTCATTCCATTACATCAAAGAAACATACATTACTCTTCCCATACATGACATCACTTGAGAAGCATGACAAACATCATTTGGCATCATACATAATATATTCTCAATCATTCATACGTACTTCAAAAGTCAAGCTTTCAAGGTCCATTACCTTGATGTGCAATTTAAGCTTTCTGGGACTAATACTCAGATTTGCAACTTAAGCTTTCCTGATCTAGTACCTCGATGTTCAATTGATGCTTTTCATGTCCAATACTTCAATGTGAAATTCAAGCTTTCCAGTCTATTACCTCGGTGTGAAAATCAAGGTTTTCAGGTTCAGTACCTCGATGTGCACTTTAAGATTGTTGGGGCTAGTACATCGATGTGCAATTGAAGATTTCTGAGTGCAGTATCTCGATGTACATTTAAAATCAAGCTTTTTGAGTCCAATACTTAGATGTGCAATTAAAATCAAGCTTGCCGAGTCCACTACCTCAATGTATAATTTATGTTTTCCAAGTCTCGTACCTAGATATGCAATTCAAACGTCCTACATTCAATACCTTGATGTGTAAATCAACCTTTCTAGGTCAAACCACATAAAGCATAAAACACTGAAGCCAAGTTAAAACACTAAAGCCAAGTTAAAATACTGAAGCCAACACTACAAATTATAGAAATTACCTGACATGAAACGATTATTATACAAGTACAAGATATAAATCAATATATTATTGTCTATTCCTAGATAAAAAATATATCAAGTAAGATTATCCAGATTTGATTCAAAGTCTCACTTTTCAGTTGAAAACTTAGATCCAAGATCAAGAAACTAATAACTAGTTAGAATCAAACATTAAGCAAAGGATAAAATTTCCAAGTTCTAAATAACTAAATAACATATATAATCCAGCAAATACAAAAGAGTTAGAAGATTACATTCAATACCAAACTAAGGGTTTAGCCACTCATCACATCCATTACAAAGATCAAACGATATAAATCCAAGAAATCCATCTCCAAAATTTCCATCTCCAAAATTGTTTCCACAAACTTCTTCACCTTCTCTCTCTTCTTTCTCTCTCTAAAATATGTGAAAAGTGGCTAAAATGGAAAAGAGTCCTTTTTGAATTTGTCAAACCGCCTTAAATACTATTATGAAATTTTGACTCTCACTTAAGTTAGAGATTCTCGTTTAAGCGAGAAAGAAGACTTCAACATGAAGAAAGTCCCCTCGTTTGGCTGACAATTATGGCTTGGGCAAGAGGTCTCCATGAGGATTGATTTTTCTTTAATGATTATCTCGCTTGAGTGCCAGATTCTCGCTTGAGTGAGAAGACAAATTCTGGCTTGGGCGACACCTCTAGCTTGGGCGAGAAGCCTCCAAGGAGATTGGCTCTTTTTACTATTCTCTAGCTTGAGCGATGTCATCTCGCTCGGGCGAGAGATCCAATGCTAGCTTTTCCACCAAGGCTTCATTTTTCATCAATTTCAAGGTTCTTAAATCTCATTCCTCTTCAATGAAACCTATAAAAATCCTTTCTTGGGAATAGTGTAACCCCATTTAAGAAAATATGCAAAATTCATAAGCAAGAAACAATTAGACTAGATTCTTTGGAGTTTGTACAAGAAATTCATCATTATTAAAGCAATAAGTGCTCAAAATTACATAGATATTATTCACAAAATGGCACTTAACAGTTCCCCATACTTAGAATCTTGCTTGTCCTCAAGCAAAGTACTTGGATTCAATTCAAGTTGTTAGTGAAAATGGTTTTGATACAATTAAAACCAATCATGGTAATCATCTAGAATACTACAAAACCTTTTCCAAGAGAAATGTATCATGGTCAATCATAGTGATTTGAACTCCAAGTGACAACAGGATATGTATGCACTTCAATTTCAACGAGAATAACAAGAATAACTACTCAATTCAACCAAATGAACTCTCTTATGCTCACAAGGTAAGTGTTTCACTCAATTCTTCAATGAATCTATACAATTTGACTTTTCATTTCATTTCAATTATGTCATGTACACATGTTCAACCATGGATCTCAAGGACTTAAATTAGGGTTGTATTGTGGCCCAACTACAAGGAAACTTGGTTTTTCTAGGATACAAAAGGAGTTAGAACATTAATGCATAATCACACTTCCTTCTCTTGTTCACTTAAGTTTCATTTCCAAATTTCTAAACACCAAATCATAGCTATGCTATCAACCATTTGATTCTCCTTCTTCTTCATTTGACTCTTTATTTTTAGTCTTTCCCTTTTGCATGATTCATTATTCATTTTCATTTGATTACACCATGCTCATCATTCACGCATATCTCAAGAAGGAGATTCTTTGATTTAACTTTCGACCCAACTACATAAATCACATGTTCAATCCTTCCCCAACATTGACAATAAAAAACCATATGCACTAATGTTCTTTCTCAAGAGGTATGGATATTGATGTATTGCTTTTTGGCTAAGGTGCATGATTTTCGAAAAAACATTCAGCTCAAAAGGGCTACAAAAAATTGTATTTATGTTTCACAAGAGTCGGCTTTATGGCTGTAGCTCAAATTTCATAAATTATGCCTTAGTCAATCCTATAATATTCCATGCTTAATGACAACAACAAAAATCAGGCAAAACTAATTGATAATATCTAGGAAAGTCATTCATTTGTGTTTAGTTGCACTCTCTCACCAGGTTTAAGGTTTTGCTTCCTTGATTAAACTACTCATTATTCAATCTATCTTATTCATGCATCCAAATCCTAATGTTAATCAAACTCAAAACCCTAATCTCTTACATTCACAAACTCTTGTTTTTTTTTACATTCTAGATTCAAGGCATGATTGGATTTTTTATTTCCTTTAACCAAAATCATTTTATCAGACTAAAACACAAACTAATTACACACTAAAACCAACTTCACACATACATAATTAAGCACAATTTACGCAAACATAGTCAAACCATAAGTACCAGCTTAAACCAAAGTACTTAAAACATAAATAATCATAAAAAAAGAACTAGTTTGTTTGTTTCATCATGTGTTCCTCATCATCATCTCCATCTACAGCACCAGAACCAGATGGTCCACCATCTCTTGCCTCCCCTAGAAATATAGGCATGACCCCATGCCATGGATACTGGGAAGTGAAATCTTCGAGGCTCATCTAGAATTGGTTGCCTGGATATTGAATCTGGTAGGCTGCATAGAATCCTTGTCTGATACTATCGTTCTGGAGTTCCACATGCTCCATATGAATGGTTAATCTATCTATTTTCTGCTCAAAATTCATGTGTCAATGCTATTGTTGAGGCGGTTGTGGCTGATCTCGCGACTATGCTTGCTGATTGGGGGCATCTTCCTTGCAATTTTGTTGAATGTACTTCTTGGTGATAGATAGCTTGATGTTCTCTATCGGATTGACCTAGACTGTTGGGTACCAGTGAGGTAAGAATACACCTAGAGGGGGTGAATAGGTGTCGCAGATTACTAATCCCACTTTTTCGATATTTGTGCAGAAAACAAAGTTGTTGCAGTTAATCGATTATCAACAGGGTTAATCGATTAAGGATAATTATGTTAGTCGATTATGATCAATATGTTAATTGATTATACTGGTTGTTTACTCTTTAAAAAACAGTTTTCTTGCTTTGAAAAAATAATGATGAATCTAGATCTTTACTATCTTAATATTGATTCATGATTATCAACAGATTATACACAATGAAATATGAGTATGCATTTTAATGCATGAGACTACATAAGTGACATAACCTTTACCATTTAGTGAGAGATCCATGAACTTTTATCTGTCACCTGTCATATGCCTCGAACATCCACTATCTAAGTACCAGTGTTGTCCCTAAGTCTGAAGGCATACTGGCAAAACAATTTTACTTGCATTGTTTAGGTACCCAAGTTATATTGGGTCCTTTCTTATTAGTAATCAAAGCTTCTTGCCCTTTTTGCATCCATACATATTTATAATTAGGTACTCCATATTTCCTAATGAATCATGATATAGACGTATGACCATGTTTACCACAATAAAAACAAGTAGACATTTTATGATTAGTCCTATTATGCATGTAATCTACTTGCCTCCTATATGGTCCTCTATTTTTCTTTGGTTTACAGCCAAGACCTCCATGATTACATACATTTATAGATGTAGCAAGTAGGTTGTCCAAGTTTAAATACTATATGTGAATTTTGTCAATTTATCCTTTAAGTCAGAAATTTCAGCATTTACCCATTTGTGCACCTCAATTCATCCAATCGTTTCTCTATTTCCCAAGAAATCTCATTCCCAATTCCAAAACCCTAAGATCTAGGTTCCCTCCCTTATCCTCATTATCCTCTCATTACTCACGATTTTAATCATCAATGGAAAGAGGACGTTCGAAGAGGTTCAAGACAACTGCTCACCACACTCGTAGGCCTCCTAATGCTTCATCTTCAAATTCGAACGTGAGGCACAACCGTGGAGATCCCTACTACTCACTCATATTTCAGGAGACCCGGTTGTCAAAATTTTTGGGAAGGAAACCCACCCACATAAGGTATTTTGATCTTACCTAGATGGCGGGACAGAATTTCGAATTTCCATAAGGTATGCAGGCTCAGGGAGTTATAATGTTTTTGGAATTAACGGGTAATTTGTATCCCGCTTTGATTAGGGAATTTTATGTTAACTTCCGTTATAAGGATGGTAGATACTGGTCTATGATTTCGGGAAATATGTTTGAGATGGATAGTAGCATTTTTATGAATGTGGGTGGCTTATCCACTACTAGTGTTAGCCTAGGTGATTGTGAATGGCTTACTGATTTTGAATGTTGGGGTATATAAATAATGCCTGAGAGGTCCCCATCTATATGTCTAGGGAGAACTGACTAAAGCTGGCTCTTTATCGGTAGAGAATAGATTGCTTCACTATTTGATTGCGTACATATTGACTCAGAGGAACACTAATCATGCACAATCTACTGTTAATGATCTGAAATTTATGTATGTTGTGAAGGAGAATATAATGGTTAATTTGCCTGAAGAAATTCTGAAGGTCATGTATAATGTCTCTACATCGCAATCCAAATTTCTGCCCTACAGTATCTTCATATCGAGAATTATTGACTATCTGCATATTGACGTATCTGACACCATCGTCACAAAGACTTCTGACAAAGATAACCTTGTTGGTGAAAGCCTTATCCACAAAATAGGTATCTACAAGTATGGAAGTGCTTGGCAATACTAGGAAGATTTTACTACAGTGGATTTGGAGCTATCTGATGATGAGGATCAGGCTAGTGCAGATCAGCCTAATGCATCAACTTAGGGGGAGCCATCTGGAACTGCGCCGCAGGAATCATCCTTTGCATTAGCTCAGTTGGATGCCATGGAGCAAAGGCTGAACAACAGGATGGATTTACACTTCCTACCATACTGATTTGGAACAATTTGAGGAGCGTAAGGTTGCTTACATCGATAATTATTATCAGACTATGAGGAAATTTGTCCAGAATATTGTTGAGGCACAAAATGCGAGGTTTTGTGCAAAGTTTGAGAAGCTAAAATTCCTTATCCGGGGTGATAGTAGTCTGACCGTACTTGATGATAGAGATCCTCCTTTGCATCCCTAGCTTAGAAGGCCTTAGATCATAGATTGCCCTAGGTTTAGTCCTTCTATATGGCTAATTTTTAGGATTTATGTTGCTTTGTAATTTTGAGACATATTTTCTCTTTGCTTTATGGATTGTAACTCTAATTATATACTATTGCTGCAACTTTATGACTTGATATGCATACCATTTGAAATTAAATCATTCCTATTATGGTTTCATTTTGCTTATATATGTCAAATATAGCATGATTGCATGTTTAATGGATCTTGATCATGTTTGGTTATATGTATATCTTATGTTTGAGTGATCCTACTGTTTCAATGCTATAATGTAAATGCTTGATCATTCCATGCTTGATTGGTTCATGTATAACCCTCCATACCATTAAATCTGTCATATTGTTGTAATATGTTGGTTCAATCGATTAACCTGTTGTTTTAATCGATTAAATGCTGATAAATTTGTGCACTTGTTCAATTCTTTCATCAACTTGTTCATTAATTACATTCCTGACATTAATTTATTAATTACAGTTTGAGTTCACTTCATATCTCTTCTTACTTTTGACCAAAATTTCATTTAGTTTATCTTTTTTATAATGTCAAAAAGGGGAGAAAGGTTGTTTTATTGTTTAATATGTGCAGGTTGTAAATAATACTAAGCTTCCATTGTCTAGCTATGCGCTTTAACTTTGAAATCAACAACCATGCATTCTGTGATCATCTTCAAGCTATGCATCTAAACAAATTTGGTATTGAGTTTGTCATCATCAAAAAGGGGAGATTGAAAGTGCAATGTGTCAAGAGAGCATGTAAGCTTGTCTATGTTTTGATAGAGTCAAAGGACTTCGTGAAAGCTTAAAGACAACTCAACAAATCAACATGTTAAAGATTCAAGAGCTTCATGTCTAGACTAGAGTCTTAGATGTGTCTTAGTTATTGAGTCTAGGTTAGGTAAACTTAGATGAAAATCTCACAAAGTCTAAAAATTATCATATCATTTACATGTGACATGTCATCTAGTTTATTATATGTTCGTGCATTAATCATACATGTTATTTGTGCATTTTAGGCATAACATAAAGGTAAAACATGTATAGTTGATAAGCATAACATATAGGTAGTTTACCAATTAACATCTTAACTGAAAATGTGTCACTTAATCGATTAAGTGAAGCTTTAATCGATTAACGTGAAAACAATTTTTAACAGTTTCAATAGATAACTGAAAAACATATTCCAGTTACTCTCTAACAGCCCGTTAATCGATTAACATGCAACATAATCGATTAACTGAGTGCAAAACAACTTTTCTATATAAACTGTATTTTCAACAGATTTCATATACGATTTAATACATTCATTCATTGATATTAAAATTGCTAAGTTGCGTATTTTCATGTTCAATGTATGTCATATAGGCAGAGAGAATTGAATGTGAGATTAGAACGATATAATATTATGCTTAGGGGTTAACATGTCATCCATTGCATATTATCAAATGTGTTCATCATCCTATCTTGTTCTTGCATTGTTCATTTCATTACTGTTTAGAGATTTCTTAAGGGTAGAAATTACATGTTCTTCATGATTCTGATCTTATACATGTTCATAGTAATTGTGAGATTTGTATAGGGTTTATAGCTTATTATTTCTTGTAACATTTGAGCAATTTTAGTGTTTCACATTACTCTATTTTTTGTGTTGTTTGTGTAACAAGAAAAGTCGTCTCTTGGTGTCGTACCACCAAAGAGATCAGAGAGTCTTCACCAAGACTTGGAGGTCTTGAGTTTAGAACATACTCTTGGCTATGGCTGGATTGTAGGAAAGGTTTTCCTAGGTGATTAGGTAAGGTCAAACCAAGGTTGAGGTTCTGGGAACTCAAGAAGGTAGTGTTCAAGGTCTTGTAATTGGAAGTGTGTATGTAAGATACATTGGCTTCAATTTCAGTAAATAAAATCTCCCAGATCAGAGGGGAGGACTGGATGTAGTTTTATAGTGGACCGCAAAACAAACCAGTATAAAAACCTTGTTGCAGTGTGTTCATCATCCTATCTTGTTCTTGCATTGTTCATTTCATTACTGTTTAGAGATTTCTTAAGGGTAGAAATTACATGTTCTTCATGATTCTGATCTTATACATGTTCATAGTAATTGTGAGATTTGTATAGGGTTTATAGCTTATTATTTCTTGTAACATTTGAGCAATTTTAGTGTTTCACATTACTCTATTTTTTGTGTTGTTTGTGTAACAAGAAAAGTCGTCTCTTGGTGTCGTACCACCAAAGAGATCAGAGAGTCTTCACCAAGACTTGGAGGTCTTGAGTTTAGAGTATACTCTTGGTTGGGGCTGGATCGTAGGAAAGGTTTTCCTAGGCAATTGGGTAAGGTCAAACTAAGGTAGAGGTTTTGGGAACTCAAGAGGGTAGCATTCAAGGTCTTGTAATTGGAAGTGTGTATGTAAGACACATTGGTTTCAATTTTAGTGAAGAAAATCTCTCGGATCAGATAGGAGGACTAGGTGTAGTTTTATAGTGGACCACAAAATGAACCAGTATAAAAACCTTGTTGCAGGTTGTTTCTTTCCCTTATCTCTTTACTGTTTTTCGTAGCTTTTAATTGTCTATTATAACTGATATTTTGAATATAGTATTACTGCCAAATAAAGATCATTTGTGTTCAAATATATCTGCTATATCATTTCTGTATAATCTATAATTGGTTGTGTAATTGAACCATTCAGCAACTGCTAATTCTGTGCGACTTAATCGATTAAGTCATAGCTTTAATCGATTAACTGGGTAATTTTCCAGAATAGGCTTTGGTGCAAATAGCGGTAAGTGGGAACCGCGACACCTATTCAACCCCCTTCTAGGTGTATTCTATCACTTATACCTAACAAATTGAACCTTTTCAAACATTATTATAATATATGAAGATATACCTTTTTAACTTGGGATCAAGTTTAAATAGCTCACCAGCACATAGGAATGAAGCATTAATACTTAAATTATTAAGATCATTTGAATTACTTATTCATACTTCCTCATGAACTTTACCATCCAATAAGGCCCTTGATGATGTATTGATTATTTAACATGCCTAATTGATTTTACTTAGAAACCTTTGAAAAGTCCAACATTGAAACTCATACATCTTGCCATCTTAGTAAGAGACATTTTCATTCTCTATACAACCCAATTTTGTTGTGGAGTCTTCTTAACTGAAAAGTGTATTTGAATGCATTGTTTTCACAATATTTCAAAAAGTGTGAACCTTTGCACTTAGTGAAATCCACAAAATATTAGGAACCACCAAAAAATGTTCATGAGTGGGTTGTCCTACATTAGTATGGATATAATCAAGGGTCACCCTGAAAGCCCAATCCATGAATCATTCGTATGCCTCCTGATCGGGGAATCTTATGTTATTAATGGCACCGATACTAAACTGGCTTGCCCCAGTTTGGGCTTTGGAGGTGTTGGACCTGATTCTCCTTCAGCTCCCCTCACCTCTTTTGATGTTTCTCTTCGGTGACATATCCCAAACACAGAAATTTTAATTTCAGCATAATTCATACGAATTCACACATAATAGGCACAATTAATAACAATCACTACAATACAACCTGAATAACACCCGATATTAGAAACATTGATCAAAGAACACTAGTATACATTTATGATCACACATAAGTATCTATTTCAAACTCTCCTTTCATTTCTGCTCGCATGAATACCAAGAACAACACTCATTTTTAATTGAAAATGGCTCACCTAACCAAAAAATTTGGATCAAAGTGGATCTTATGTAATTCTAGGTTACAATAACATGCATAATGAGTGTTAAAGGAGTAAAATTGGAAATAGGGAAGGACATTACCTTGGTTGTGGACCTGACTTGCTTAGGAAGCAAGAGACAAGCTTATAGTGCTTTAAACTTTGATTTTCACTAGGTGTGATTCATTTGGTGTGGAGCTAAGCGAGCCCCAAACACCCAATTTTTAATCTGATTCACGATAGTTATGCACAGCACAACCCTTGCCTTGGGCACATGAAATAATTGTTTTATGATTTTACTTAGCGCAATGATGTGTTGGGCATACAAAATTGAATTTTATTAATTTGGCTCAATGTAGCATTTACTCTCAGCGTTGGGCGCATAGGAGCTATTGCGCTAAGCGTAGAGTTGGTGCTAAGCGATAATTGGGTAGAACCAAAAGGAGTATTTGACCATAGATTTTGCTCAGTGCAACATTTTCACTAAGAGCATTGAGCCTAGCACTAGGCACATGAAATTTCGCTCACCACATATGGGTTTTTTATCCTTAGTTTTTTTAGTGATTTTTCTTAACTTATTTGCTCCATAATGGCTCCATAACACCTGTAACTCATCAAACTGAATCAGAAACGAGTTGAACGATCATAAAAGGGAAATAAAAATAAATGTGAAAATATAAGAATGACTTACTTCTCTTTTAGTGCTTCTTTAACGTTATTAGCTTCACGTTACTTTGTAATCATAAGGATCATGAAGTTGAATTAACGAAATTAGTATGCCACTTGATTGTCTATACTACTTCAGTACGACATTCTACCTTTTCTAGCAAGAGTCACTAGGAAATTTCTTAATGTTCTTTTTAATTTTATATCCCGACTTATGACTTGTTTTCATATTATTTTCTTCTTTTAAATTTGTATATACTAATTGTTATTTCATTGTATTTTGTTTGACTCTAGATTTTCCCTCTACTAAGTATTTACCCTCTTTATTGACTATAAAAAGCTTTTCACTGACTAACCTCTTATAAACATCATTACCTATTGGCTCATCAACTGTTGTTGCAATCAATTGGCATTTCTCCACAACATTGGATGTGGCTGCTAATTGGTTCCCTGACCGAGTAACCTATACCTTGCCCATTTTCTTGGTCTATTATTCTAATTGAGTCTCCAAATTCCTTAGGGAGGTGGCAATGTTCCTTTGATTGACCATAATCATCTTCATAAATTGTCTGAGGGTGTCTTCCAGCATGGAGCTTTTGCCCTGATGGTAACCTCTCGTGTATTGTGCCTCCTCAGTATAAGGAGGTGAGCAATAGTAGGTAGGGTGGTTACCATAACACAAAACACAATGCCCTCTTTGTCGACTAGGAGGAAAGTCTGAGAAGACGTATTGAGGAAGATTGGCCACTTGTTGGTTAAATCACTTAAATGATTCAAGCTCCTGCAAAAACATCATGTTTTGGGCCAAAAGTACAACACTAGTGTCCAAGTTGTAACTTGACGTCTCATAACTTATGATATACTTCGAATCTCACCTTGAAAAAGCAACTCAACAACTAACATGGTAGATCAGTTCATTCAACAGGAAATAAAAATAATAATAATAATAAATAAATAAATAATTAAATACAACAAACATCCACCCTCTAATACATAAAGGTCATCAAAGTTTCTTAGAATGCTTACAAAGGTCATTGGCTATACAATTGATGATATTAAAGAAATAAATCTTTCCATATGAATGTGTAGGATCTTAATGGAACGTAACCTAATCAAAAGACTTCGATTGAAAAGCAAAGGAGACAACAATCAAGTTAATGGTATTAAATGAGTGTTTATTGAGATGCAACCCAAGTTTTAGGATTAGTTTATTTATTTTTTCATTTTTTTGGTTAGTTTAAATTTCTATTTATGTCGGTTTAAGTGTCTTTACGAGTTCAGAGCTTTGTAGGGAGATGTAGATAATTTCAACCACAAAAGAAACACATATATAATAATAAGTAAATCTTAGTTGTCGTGATTAGAGCATATCAAGTCCAAGACATGAGGGGCACTAGATGATGAGATCTAGTTCAACAAGACTTTGGATGATGATATAATTATAACCAGTACACCACTTGTAAAGTTTTCTCAACTTAATTTTTTTATTTCTAAATATTTTATTCTTGCCTATTTTTTTGCCTTAAATGTGGAGACACTATGCCAAAATTACAAAACAATAACACTTAAAATTGATATTCAATAGTATTTCTGAGTGTTGTTTATGTGAGTGCAACAAAATGTAGGATTAGATTCAACAATGCTTTAAAAGGTCTATAAAAGTGGCAAATCAACAAAATTTGCTACATTCAATAATGCTTTTTCATGCAAGTACTATTGAACGTGTCAAATCTCAACTTCCTACGATGCCCGCTAGAGAAAGCATTATTGATTCTCAAGAAAATACTAGGGAAGTGTATATTTTATTTGTAAAAGTGCTTTTGACTAGACAATTTTTAAATTGTGCATTTTTGAAGCACTTGAATGGAAAAATCGACTTCTTGTATGATTAATAATTATGTATTTGATTGAATTTGGACATTCAAAGTTACTATGTGATTAAGAACTCATTTTTTTCTTAAAAAAACAATATATAGTGTTTGAATTGAGTAAGACTAGATTGAAAATTCATCTTAAAGCTGAAAATTAGCATATATCTTGTGTTTTCACTATTGTCACTGATTTAACTAAATAAATGTGAGACTTTGGGCCTAGTAGGGTTTGAACTATATACTGATAAAAATTAATAATATCTTTAATTAGTGAATATTTTCTAAGATTATATATTCTAGAACTCGACTTATGATGAGTTCACGGTTGAGAATAGTTTGTACGATAGAAAGTGATTAAGTCACTTAGGATATTTTTGTGGCTTTCAACATTTTGATAAACACTATTTTCCAATTAGTTGTCCATAAAATATAATGTTACATACTTACCTTTGAATAAACGATGGAGCAAAAGGAAAATTATGTGTAAGAAAGAGGAATTTAATAAAGTTACAAAAGGTCAAAATTTGTCCTTTTCTCTTCTAAAAAATAAATAAATAGATAAAAGTGCACAATATGCAAGAAACAAAGAGAAAAGGAACACCAGGTGTTGGTTCAAGTTGTACATGTTTGATTCATCTTAAGCAAGATTTCGAGTTCGAGTCTTGTAGATGGAAAAAATACCCGCTGGGAGAGTTAACCCCACATAAATGTAGATGTTCACAGCTTGGGCAGAATTGTCTCTAGTGCGAGGATACCTGTGGGAAACCAAAAAAAGAGAAAATGAACATAAATTCAAAAAAGTAAAGGGAGATGGAAAAGTAATTTGGGAAGCAATGAAAATGAATGATATAAAGATAAACAATACTGTAATCATAAGTCCAAAGGGTAGTTTCAATTGAAGATATATCTTCATAGCCATTTGAATATCCATTCTTTCATATATCTCACCTTTACATTGAATTCCTTGGCCACGTTACAATCAATAGTAAGACCCTTTGATTCTAGACACAATCAATAAAATTCAATGGTGATTCTATCCATCATCAAGCATATCGCAATGTATTTTCTAGAAAACTATCGTGAAATTTCTTTACCACAAGCACATTGAGAGTGATGTGAGAAGAGTGACCATTTTTCAATGACACAATTGAAATCACATGATTAAAAGTCTCCAATTGAGTTAGGAATGGTTTCTTATGAAGGTTGATATCAATTGTTATAATCTAAATTATTTGAGTTCCCTTTTGGATGATCTATCTAATTTATTTCTTAAAATGAGTTATTGTTTGAGGGTAAACAAGGTTTAAGTGTGGAGATTTTTGATTATATGTAAATACATTTTATTTATTGCATATTTTATATCAAAATCTTTAATTCAAAAAGGGATTTTAATTTATATTTTTTATCATTTGACACACTTTGCGTTAAATGTAGATTATCGTTGTTTAGTGCAAACTTAATAAAAAAGAGTCAAAAATTGAAAAAAATAATATCATAATTTAGATAATCATGATTTGATAGATATTGTCAAGATATTATGGTATGACCAAGGTTCTACACCAACAATAGAAGAATTCATATTTTATATAATCTGATTTGATATATGATGTGAAGATTTAAAATTAGATTTATTATCCTCTCACAAATAAGAAATCTCATATTTTGAAGCAACTCATCAAGATTCAATTACAAAGATTGGATTTTTTTTATTAATATGAAGATTTAGGCTTCAAATTATAAGTTTAATTTGGATTCATATATATCATCACCTATAATAAATAAAGGGCAACCCAAAGAATGAAGATAATTTCACAATAATACGATGAGTGAGCAAAACATAAGTTACACTCACAATTAAATAATAGAATTTATGCATTCTCTCATTTATTCTTCAATAAGAATGTCTTTCCATGTCTCTATTATTATGAGTAAGTAGTTACACAGTTTATGTGGTAAGGATTGTGTCATTTTACTATGATGGATTAGTTTTCCCACTATTCTTTCTTGTAGTGTTGTAGTTTGGATATCAGAGAGCGAATTCGTGTGAGTGTATTTGTCATATAGTCATGCCTTTTAGGTAGACTGGGGAAGGACCAACAGTGAACCTGAATGCCTAACCTATAATACCAAAACTTGAATCATAATTCACAAAAGTATTAGAATTCTCACGACACCATTAGGCAACCACATAGAGATTAGCAAGATGCAGCCAAGTAAGGGATTCACTTGAATCATGCATCACGAGAGTATGTGCGACTTCAAATTGATACAAGTTTTATTGCTCGAGAGAGAATTAATTATCAATTGTTATTGTCTACCTTCACAACTTCAATTTCAAGAAAGGTTGTGGTAAATGTTAATTCATTAACATCGTTTGATGACCTATATTTTAGAAACTCTCCTTTGATATATTTTAAATTCCCTAAAATTGTAGTTATTGTTTGTAATTTTACTCTTTAAATTTATAATATTTTATGGAAAGTGATTAGAATAGTTAATTAATGAAACCAATTAAATAATCAGTTCTTATAAGGTCGAACCTCATATTACTTGACGATAAAAACGTAAACTTGCAGTGCAGTGCTGCATGCATAAGAGGGTGAAAGAGAATGTTTTGTGCTTAAAAGGAGTGAAGTAGAAAGTGGAATGAAGGAGTTGTGGTAAGTGGAAATGAGAGTGATAGTACAAATTTTGTATTTAATATTTATGTTTAAAATCAACGATGTTTGCTAAGAAAAACGTTATTGATTTACCAAGCATCAACAATGCTTTCTATATGAAGCGTTGTTGAATTTCCTGTATACACGTTCACCTTGAGGGGACCAATGTGTGCACCATTGAGTCATTGATATCCAGATGTTATTGTCTAAATAACACCCTGTGTACTTTTCCATCCCAACTCCTCAAATATGTGTATTATTAAATCTTAATTCTGGGCGTAGTACAATTTTGTTAAGTAACAATATATTGCATGTGCAACGAATTGATGGAGAATTGTCTTGGTATATTGAATTTCCCTTATACATGTGCACCTTGAGGGGACCAAATGTGTGCACCCTTGAGTCATTTATTTCCATATGTTGTTGTCTAAATACCAGTACACTTTTATGTAAGATTGAGATTGCAACTAAGAGGGGGTGAATTAGTTAACTTAAAATAATGTCCACTTTTTCTGCAAAATCGAGAGTTAAAGTACAGCAGAAAATATATGCAGAAAATTAATAAGTAAAATCAAAGAGATGAGGGAGAAGAGAATACACAAGGATCTTTTTACTGGTTCACCTTCTTGTCTACCGAAGGCTATGTCCAGTACTCTTGCAGCACAAGAGATTTTTTTACTAAAAATTATGAGTTGCAATTACAATATCTCACCTCGAGATCTCTATGTACCTTACATACTCCTTAATCCTTATTCACCTTTGGAAAACACCTTTCCAAGTGATTCTAATCCCCTTTCTTATCACACCCCATGAAAAAAAGTATTATGCAAATAATAATGAAGAATGTTCAACAATGACGGAATTGCCTTTTCAATTATGGAAGTGATGAAACTTGCAATCCAATCAACTCTTTTGTATACCAAGTAATAATGTTCTTTATAAGATTGTAAACTTGAAACATTTTCACTTTAACCAACTTCAGAAAAATCAACTTTGAAAGTTTAATAACTTGTTGCAAAAAGTGCAGAAAATAATTTCAGATTATGTGTAAGAGCTTTTGAAATTTGTATTAGAGTTGTGTATAGGTTGTGTGTAGTGATTGTGAGTTTTAATGCTTTTATATAGGTTTTCCAATCAGCCAAAATGTCTCTTAAAGGGTATGAATTGATTGGAATGAAAACATGTCTTTTGGATTGAAACTCATTCACTTTGAATTTGAAAATCTGATGCAACAACACTCGGTAATCGATTACAACATTGAGTAATCGATTACTCAAATGTTCTGTCAACTGATCATTTATTTTCGAATTAGAATAATTGATTACAACAAGTTGAGTTACTCAACTTTAATAACACTGGTAATCTGTTACTCAAAGACAATAATGGATTACTCTGATCAGTTTTAAGTTGAATAATTCTTTTCTCACACTTGTAACCTATTACATAGATGAAGTAACCCGTTACACACTATTTTTGAAAAAAATTTGAAGTATTTTAAAGTGTTTCAATTTTCTTTTTAAATTTAGTTTGAGCATTACTACTATTATATAATCAAGAGTATAGGATATAAGTACCTATTTTAGACTTAGACTAAAAGTCTTGAATATCTTGAAGCTTGAATTTTCATTGTCTTCATAAGTATTCTTCCTTTTCTTCTTTTGGTAATGTTGGTGTCTTCATCAAAATCATGTCAAAGTCAGGAGCAAATATCTTCTTCACAACCAGTACACTTTTCCATCCCAACCCATCAAATATGTGTTGAAACTTCTTTTTAATCCGACAAAGTTCTTTCCAATGCCAAGGACTACTATTTGTAGGTTTATAAACCCAGTGATAATATATCATATGGTGATTCCTTTATATCATTAAGATGTATAGAGTAATTTATAATACCGCTTCTTCATACATCCAAAAATAATAATCCATGAAAGTCATAAAAAAATTCACTTAAAATTTGTTAAACTAGGACACATCTTATTTAAGAATCTACGAAAAGAAGATTCCATTTTATGGTAGTGTTATTTGCAAGGCTCAAATGATAAAAAAAATTATATCAAAGATAACATGATCGAATAAATGTAAGTTTCATTCCCATGTTTGGTTATCTTATTCAAAAGATATAAAATATATTAATGAATATAATTGATTTGTCAATAATATACCATTGGTTGAAAATATAAGAGCGTAGAGCAGCATTTCTCATTCTCACTAGAATCTAACATTCTCATCTCTTTCACAATTTCAGATTCTTGGGCATGTTACTTCCCTGTACATTTTTTAAATCTTCTATCAAAGCATTTAACCCATGTTGTAAAATCTAAATACAACATCAAAATGGAGGAGATATTGTATCAGGTTTAATTTGTTTAAACGGTTAAAACGTCTGGTCAGACCAGATAATTTCATATATAATTAATAATTATCTATAAATATATAATTATTTTATAAATGTAAATTTTATATAATTAATAGTTATGTATAATTATATTAAAGTAATATCTCTCCATCTTTTTTAGACGGAGTAAAAAAAACATTAGAATATCACTTTCCTGGTTATTCTAATTTAACCGGGTTTAACATTGTTGGATTGGAATTCCTCCAGTCCAAAGTGGTTCAATGAATTTAATTTTCTTGGATTTAGATGAATTGTAGATTGTGAATAATTTTTTCAAATCTATTAATTTCAACTACTTATAATTACAAGCTTACCTGCTAATAGGTTAAGCTAAAGAGAAGAATTGATTCAGGTAATTATTTAACCATTTTTATAAGTGAGGAGTGGAAATAAGCCATTCACAACAATAAGCATGCATAATTATAGTTATTGAAATATGTAAAAAAAATTGATATATCACCCATGATCCTCATAGAAAGTTACATTTATTAGTACATAAATTATGTAAAAGTCTTTTTTAAAGGGTGTACAAAATAACATAAATATGGAACTGAAATGATATTATAATTTTTTAGTAAAAACCTATTTAGGTCCCTTAAATTTTTTTGTGCATACCAATTTGGTCATTGAAAAATTGAAAAACACCGAAAGATAATTCAAAGAATTTCAAATGTGAGTCAAATTAGTTATTTTTATAACTCTAATAGAACTAATTTGACTCACATTTATAACATTTGAGTATTATTTTGAAATTGTACTATTACCGGATCAAAATAGTACACAGAAAATTTATAAGGACAAATTTTTTTTTGTATACATTAACCATGAAACTATTCAATTGAATTTTGTAGTAAATTATAATTTCTGTAGAATAATGGGGACATTAACGATGGAACTCTTAAGCATGAACATTTAATGCATTTAGTGAAAGAGTTCTCATATGACTACAATAATCAATCATCTACAAAACTTAAAAGATTTTGCCGAAGAAAAATATACAAGTTTTTGAAAAATTGCTAACAATTAGATAATCAATATTCAATAATATCATCTATTTGAAGTCTTGGTCGTTTCTCATCCTCACTCTGCACCTTGAAAATTCTTCATATAACCAATAATGACTATCTTTCTTGATTTAGTTATTTATTAGAAAAAAGATGTTTGGTGCAGATCAGTAGATTAAGCACTTAACTGCAAGCTTTACTGAAAATCCACTCAAATAGCTGACTTCATGTACAAATGTTACTCTTATTAGACAAGACCAAACATACATCTATGGAGCATTCCATTGGCCAATTCTATGAAAAGTGATTTTTAAGGTGTAGTTTCTCATATTATTATTTTTTCATTCCTTGTTCTTTTGCACCTAGGACACAGTGAAAACAAATCAATCCTACTTTTGTGTCTCGTTCGAGTTACCATTAGCTTTCATGTATCGGGTAAGTCAAATTCACTTATTGTAGTGACAAGTGTATTATAAACATTATGAAAAAACAGAAGGATGTGACACTTTTATCCTTCAATATAAATGCAGAAAATCAGTGTTGTTAAAACAGTATTGGTCATCAAATGGTTCAGGGTACTGGTATAATGAGTATAGTAGTTTAACCGCTGGTTCACTGATTAAACCGCATATGGTGAAGTTAAATATACATATATTTTATATTAACATTAATGTTTAAAACTAATAAAGAAGAGAATAACAACTTTTATTTATAATATTTATTAAAACAAAATGTATCACTTGATGGTAGATCACATTTTAAAAGTATAAAAATGTAGTAGTTGTATGTTTGATCATTCATACTAATATTTTCATTAAAAAAAATTAAATGAAACTGGCCGGTATGACTAGTACGGTTCAACTGAAAATTGATCGTATGGCAATTTTTGACCGATTTTGGGACTAGTTTAACATCCAAGCTAGCTATGGTGCACGGATAGATGAGTATAACTGTTAAGTGCCAAATATATCATATTTTATACACTTCTTTACAGTATTTTAACTACTTAATTAACTCAAATGAATGAAATTGTACTAATACATTATTAAAACTTGTTTAAATGGCCAAGTCTCACCTCTGGAATGTGTTGTAGGCTTAATCTGGATGAATAATTACAAAAGGGGAAGTTCCGGACAAAAACAATAATTCAGCCATGACATGTTGGAGTAAAATCACGATAACATATTCGTTCACCATTGGATCGAGCTGAAATTGTGATATGTTGTTCCTAACTAATTGAGCTTCAATGTGAACGGTTCGATCATCGAAATGAACAAAACTCGTTGTGTTGATCGCAGGTTTCCGCGTTCAGCACAAACAATGACAAAAATCAGCATTTGCTATTGTATATATATATAGTCCAAAAATCAGCATTAGCGATAAAATAATATTAATTATATATATATATATACATACATGAAATTAAGTGATACAACCGTTATGAATTATTTTTATAGGGAATTAATAGCTTAGAGACGAGGTTGATAGTAGACCTTCTTCTCATTTTTCGGAGAAGTTAGAGACAACTCGAATCATAACCTTACTATAACATTCCTAATTAAAAATGGCTAATGTCTAATAATGGGTACTTTTCAATTCATTACAATTTCACAGCTACTAAAAAATAATCACAAAACAACAAAAAATTAGAACTCATTGAGTTAATTAGAGGGGTTACCCCCATTTACACGTGAAGGAGACCCAAAAGGGAATGAAATCCCTAAATCCAACCTTTCCTCCATTATCGTCTTCTTTCACTCCAGCGGTGGTAACGCCCTAGTTTGTCGACGACTTCAAACTGGTGGCTTCTGGTTCACAGTGGTGGTGAGACGTTGCCGATGGTGGTGAGACGCTGCACCATCTCCTCTTCTTAAAAGGTCTTAAGTCTCATGATTGTCATGTATTTTTGGAGCATTTCTTGTCTATTGGAATACGGTCTATTGAACCTAAAAAAGTTCGAGGAACCATAACTAAGTTATGCTTCTTCTTCAAGGCAATTTGTAGCAAAGTGAATAACCTTGAGAAATTACCTACATAGTAAAAAAAATTATTTTGACTTTTGCGAGCTTGAAATGTATTTCCTACCTTCTTTTTTCACATAATGGTTCATCAAAGCATTCATCTTGTTCAAAAGACACAACTATGTGGCCCTTCCTATATGAGATGGATGTACCCTTTTGAGTATTACATGAAGACATTAAAAGGGTATATGAAGAATAGATCAAGACTAGAGAGTTGTATTGTTGAGCGATATATTTTTGAAGAAACTCTTGATTTTTGTATCAGATACCTTACTGATGGTGATTTCTTAGGCATTCCAAAGCTTCGGTATGCAAAAAGAACATTTGGCAAATGGATTATTAAGAATCAAATATTGACTATAACAAGAACCGAATTGGAGCAAGCACACTTATATTTGCTGACGAGGTTGAGCCATATGTTAAACGACACAAGGAGATGCTTAGGAAGTCTAACCCAAGTAAGAATGATAATTGGATTTCCAAAGAGTATAATTGGTTTTTCATAATATGGCTAAAAAATCACATTGTTTAGGAGTTGAATATAAATGCACATTCGGTTTCCGAAAGATTGAATTGTTAGCCAATGATCCAAGTATTCATGTCTTATCCTACACTCATTACATAATTAATGGGTTCCCATTTTATTCATAAAAACAAGATGATCAAAGTAAAATGAAAAATAGTGGGGTGACTCTTGTTGCTCGAACTTTACATATGTCAGGTTCAAAAGATATAAACCTAATATATGAATATTTCATACTTTGGGTCATTGAACAAATATGAGAATTGGATTACACAATGTTTCAGTTGGCGGTTTTTTGTTGTATGTGGGTTTATAATAACAATGGCTTTCGAGTTGACGAGTTAGGGTTCATGCAGGTGTATCTGAATAGACTAGGATATAAAGATAAGTGATTTATTCTAGCATCACACGCTCAACAAGTATTCTATGTTAGTGACCCAGCTGATATGAAATGGTCTAATGTTCTTTCAACTCACAAAATAATCGTCAATAATATTGATGACCAAGAATATGAAGATATTGATGTTGAAGATGATCCTTTTTTGGGACATCACAGTCGCATGATAGCGGACCAACTATGGATGATAATTTATATACAAGAGAAGATCATGATGAGGGGCTTTGGGTGAATCAATATGTTCCTCCAAACAATGATATTACAATCCAAAAACAATCGAAGAAAAAGAAAAAGTAGATGCATGTATTTGTATAATTATAGCATAATTTTGTTTGTTTATAATTTGCATAGTGTACTTATATTATTTATTTTGTTTGTATTTTTATGTACTCTGCCAAAATATAATTGACATGATATTCTTTGTTTGTAATTTGTATTTTATTGATGTTAATAATATAGACTTCTGGCTGGTATTAATGTTTCTATGTTGTTTAGAATATATATATATATATATATATATGTTTGTGTTGTTGAGAATGTCTATGTTGTTGCTAAATGTATATGCACGTATTAATGTGTACAAATCAACAACGCATGCTAGGAGGAACACTAGCAAGCGTTGTTATATGTAAGCAATACAACATTGCTCATTGTAAGTATCGTTGTTGTATCATACAATACAACAACGCTCATTATAGACGGTGTTGTTGTATGTAAACAATATAACAATACTCGTTATAGATGACACTGTTGTATATGATTAATACAACAACACTCATTATAGACTGTGATGTTGTGTGTCTATGCTATTGATAATATTTATAAATAATATAACAAGGCTTTATGTAGTCTGCACTGTTATATGTATGAAATATATAACATCGCTCTTTGGATGAGGCGCTATTGTATGTATGACATACAACAATGCTCGCAAAAGTACTGTTAATAATGCACATATACTACTGCGTTCACATAGAGAACGCCTGAAAGCGCTATTATATATCTAAAATGTGTGTTGTTGAACATTAAATCTGGTGTAGTGTGAACATATTATTACAATGATCGGATTCTTTATTAATATGAAGATTTGGGCTTCAAACTATAAGTTTGGAATCATACTGATCATCACCTATAAATAGAGGGCAACACAAAGAAGGAAGATAATTTCACAACAACACGATGAGTGAGCAAAACATAAGTCACACACACGATTAGATAATAGAATTTGTCTATTATCTCCTTTATTCTTCAATAAGAATGTCTTTACATGCCTCTATTATCCCGAGTTAGTGGTTACACAGTTTCTATGGTAAGGGTTGTGTCATTCTATCATGATTGATTAGTTTTCCCACTATTCTTTCGTGTGAGTGTTGCGGTTTGGATATTTGGGAGTGAACTTGTGTGAGTGTATTGGTCATACATGCATGCCTTTTAGGTAGACTAGGTAAGGACCAATAGTGAACCTGAATACCCGACTTATAATACTGATGAGTGTGAAATTATGCTACATTTGTATTGTATTTAACTTGCATTTTAGGGCATAATTAGGACTTTAGAATTTTTTTCAGCTTTTATTTCTCTTTGTTTGGGTTGAGCGGATGTTTTTGGCTATGTTGTGCAGTTTGGATGGATTAAAGCCAAAAGGAGTAGAGATTGGGTGCAAGAAGATGGAATTCAGTGTTGAGGCTATGCAAAGACAAATTGAAGGGCCAAAAGAAGTCATAGATTTTATATTATATTCCTATTTTTTAAATTTTTTTTGTTGGTCTTAGCCCAATATTTTGTAATTAGGATAAATGAGGGTTCTCCTTCAAGGATGAAAATACTACACACTTTTACATTATAATTCTCTAGTTTAGAATTTGGCATTCTCTAATACATCATGAGTGAGTAATTCACTTTGTTTCTAGGATTGGGGCTATGCCCTTTTATATTTAATAAAAATTTGTTCTTACTTCTATTTTATTGAGTGTTGTGATTTGAATCATTAAACTGAGTTTTATTCGTGTGATTTGTCTGGCCAAAAAATTACACCTCTTAGATACATTAGGGAAGGACCGAAAGGTGAACCCAACTATCTGACCATTTAGTTAATCAAACTAGAATCATAATTCACGAGAGTAGTATTAGGATTCTCGGGGATTTCTGGATAGAAAGATCCAAGTAAAGAATTTGATTGATAACTGTACCATGAGAGTATGTGTGACTTCAATTGAGTACACGTGTCAGAGCTCGAGAGAGGATGACACATATAAAATAACAATTCACTATCACAACTTAAAGTTCATGAAAAGGGGCAAAACAAGGATTTGGGGCCTTTATCTTGGGAACTCTTCCTAAATTAGATTTCAATCCATTTTTACTATTTTCATAATTATTCTTGTCAATTGTTCAATTGTTCTAAATTCAATTTTAATTCCTATTTAATTTAATGATAAATTAATTGTTATAATTAAAGGAGTTTTCTAGTCCTCGTTGGATTAATATTTTATGACTTGAAGACATAATCATACATTTTCAATTTGCCCTATCAAATAGCAAACATGAATGATAATTCATGAGAGTATTAGGAATCTCATGGGCACCATTGGCCAACCACATAGACATTAGCAAGATGCCAAGTAAGAAATTCACTTGAATCCTGCATCACGAGAATAGGTGCAGACTTCATGTGGATACAAATTTTATTGCTTGAAGAGAATTAATTATCAATTATTAGGTTGTCTACTTTTACAACTTAAAGGTTGAGGTAAATGTTAATTCATTAACATCGTTTGGTGACCTATATCCTATAAACTCTCCTTTTATATATTTTTAATTCTCTTAAATTCTAGATATTGTTTATAATTTTACTCTTTTAATTTATAATATTTTATGAAAAGTGATTGGAATAGTTAACTTGTAACATCGTGAATTTTTTATGTATGCTTTAATAATTATTTATTTTAACAAGAATTAATTTTAGAAATTAATCGGTAATGATTTAGGCTAAACCATAGTTGAGTGTTAGTCTTGTATTGTGAATTCCTATTTTTTACTAAATATTCATAATTTTCTGTGACGGAAAGTTTTTGAACTGCTGTCGGAACCAAATTCGCCTGAATTCGCCCAATAACGTGTTTTTGAGTTCCATAGCTCGGAATCAAATTCTGATTACGCCATTGGCTTTGAAATATTATTTCGAGTCAAGATAGACATCAAGTTTTCCCATAACGCATTTCTAAATATTTTTCACACCGAATTCTGTGTTTCAAAGTTCTAACCGTAAGCCGAAATCGGAAGATTTTTAATATCCATCCAAGTATTAGCAGACAATACTCGGGCATGGTTTAATTGTGAATGTTTTTCTGAAGATGCCACATCACTTTCATGAGTGAAGCTTGTTTGTCAAGTAAACAAAAATATTCATCTCTTACACAAAATCCTGTAAACCCCTCATCTACCCATTACACAATTCACGCTTTGAAAAACCTTTGGTTTTCTCTCCCCAAATGATATTTATTTTATTTACAGAGTCCCTTGTAACTTAGAGAAGAACGTTGGCGTTTTCACTTTGAATCTCTAAGAACTCCAAGGTAATTCTTCACTTTTTATTTCTTCATCTCTTAGAATCTAACCATTAGGTGTTTATGGGATTTTTGTATGATTTTATATGCATGTTATGAACATTTTCAACCGTTAAAATTTTCTAATATTACTCCTAACTATTGTTATACTCAAGAACCCGAAAAATGGGTTTTCTTGATCTTAGAAAATTGTTGTTTTAAAACAATGAAATGTTGTTGTTCGTGGGGCTGTTTTAGTATTTAAAAATATGCATTTTGTTGATTTTAATGACAGAGGATGATTATAAAATCAAAGAAACCTTTAAGGAGTTTTGAACCATGTAAAAGTGGAATCTTTTCACTTGTTTTCGGCTTGAGAAACTATAGCCTCGGACAAGATAGAAAGTATGTAGTTTGCCATTTATAAATTGGATGAGTTTTGCTGAAAAGTTGGTTCATTGTTTTTAATGACTATGAAACTAACACATATTAACCTTTGTGATTATGTTTAGAGGTGTTGAAATGATCATGAACCCTTATTGAATGTACCTTAGTTAACTTACTTTAAAGTGGTAAGACTAACAAAGGATATCTTGATTTAAAATGTTGTTTTGAGATGAGATCAACACTTGTAAATAAGGTGATGAAAAGACCATGAACATGATGGGAATCATGAACAAGACTTTCGAGGATAAAGGATGGTTCAAGAATATGAATCTTGGACCAGATGGATGGAAGTGTTGGAATTCTTAAAATACATTAAAACGATGTTGAAAGTGCAAAGTGTCAAGGATAGCACTAGCATATCTTTGCCTATATTTTGATGAAGACAACGGTTTCACAAAGTTTGAAGATGGCTCAACAATCAATAGGTCTTATGCTCATTTGGTCATGTCTAGACTAGGATATAAATTGAGTCTATAATCTAAGTAGTCTGGGATGTGTGCCATAGTAATTGAGTATAGGTTAGGTAAACTTAGATGCTAGTCTCTTAAGCCATCTTAATTGAACTATCATATTCATGAGATACATCATCTAGTTAATTATATGTTCATGCATCTATCATACATGTTATATATGCATATTAGGCATAATATAATTAGTAAAGCATGTATTTTTATTGTGCATAACATATGAGAAGTTCGTCATTTGAAACATATGCATAAATGTCCCAGTTAATCGATTAACGTGGTAACTTAATCGATTAACCTGACTGATTTTCTGTTGAATATGTGTTTTTTGTTTTAACTTATTTCTATGTCTTTCTGTTGGCCCGTTAATCGATTAAATGGAAGTCTTAATCGATTAACTAGTATGTTATGTGTTGTAACTTAAATTTGTTTTTGATGTTGTAACTCCTTAATTGTTTAACTGTTTTTGCAACGGATGAAACCACTTATTCTCCATGCTATAAATACGAGGACTCACTCAGAAACCCATAGCATTGCATTTTATTGTATAGGTTTGTTTAGAGAGCATTTTTGCATACGTGTTTTACTATTTTTCTACAAGAGAGTTGCATGTGTGTGAAGAGAAATTATGTTGTTTCTGCTATAACATGCTTTCTGTTTTTGCATGGTTTCATATCCATTCTTATATTTCTCACATGATCATACATTAGATTTAGATAGAAAGAAATCATTTGTATACTGATATTGA
>NW_017717452.1:0-2644 GCF_001865875.1 Lupinus angustifolius
TGAGTCTTTATCTTGTATTATTTTAAGCATTTTTGTGCTTAGTATACCTTGTTGTTTAACGTGTGTTTGTGTAGTCTGGATTTGTCTCTTGGTGTGAGATCACCATAGAGATTGAAGTTCTTCACCAAGGTAGTGAGGTATTGATTTGAGGATAAGATTCTTGGCTGGGGCTAGTTCGCGAGAAAGGTTTTCTCAAGAGGCGATAGGGTAGAGTCAAACCAGGTTTTAGAGATCCTAGATTTCAAGAAGGGAGCGTCATTTGTGCTTGTAATTAAATTGGTATTTGTATCTTTAATTCAATATTGTGAACAAAGAAAATCTCCCTGATCCAGAAGGGGAGGCCTGGATGTAGTTTGTAGTGGACTACAAACGAACCAGGATAAAAATCCTTTTTGCACTGTTCTGTCTCTCTTTATGTTTCTTATGTTTCTTGCCATGATAAATTGAATCTATAATTGAAAAGTTGGATATTTGTTTATTGTCATATACTTAATATTTGTGCATAAAAATATCTGAAATATATTTGTTCAATTGTGTTTTAATCACTATGCAATTTTCCCGTTAATCGATTAAACCCTGCTATTAATCGATTAACTAGACTGTTTTTCCAGCAGTTGGGATTTTGATCAAGAAGCGGTAACCATTAAGTGCTACACCTATTCAACCCNCCCCCCTTGTAGGTGTTCCTAGACCACTGATACCTAACAAGTGGTATCAGAGCTAGTACGACGTGCTAGCTCAACCGCATCCTCGTGATCCCAAGGGAATTAAAATGGATTCCACCAACCCCTTTGGCAGTGATGGTGCATCCATTAACCGTCCTCACGTAATCAATAGTGAGGGTTATGCCTACTGGAAAGTCCAAATGAAAATATTCATTGAGGCTATTGATTCGGATATTTGGGAATCCGTAATCAGTGGGCTTGTGGCCCCACTTCACTTAGTGGATGGCGAACCAAAAGAAAAGCCAAAAAGTCTATAGACCGATGAGGAGCGCAAGAAGGTCCAGTTCAACCTCCACGCCAAGAACATCATTACATCGGTCCTATCCTATGTTGAATTCTTCCGGGTGTCCCAATGTCAAAGTGCCAAGAAAATGTGGGACACTTTATAAGTGACTCACGAAGGCACTAGCGAAGTCAAGCGGGCCCGGTTAAATGCGCTAACTCACGAATATGAATTATTTCGTATGCTACCGAGTGAATCAATCGACGATATGAAAAAACGATTCACTCACATCATCAACCATCTTATCCTTTTGGATAAGGTGTTCACCAAAGGAGAGCTCACTAATAAAGTCTTACATTGTCTTGACAGGAGATGGCAACCTACAGTAACAACAATCATGGATTCCAAGGATCTAGACTCCATGCCTTTGGTGACACTCTCTGGAAAGCTTCAGGAACATGAGATGCAGCTTGGGCGTCTGACAATGCATGAGGAGTCCGATCACAAAAGGAAGGGAATCTCTCTCAAAGCTTCAACATCAAAACCCATTGAAGAGATAAATAATGAAGACTCTGATTCATTCATTGACGGGGAAACGCTAAACCTCCTTGTACGAAAATTTGGAAATTTCTTGAAGAAGCTAAAGAAAGAAGCGCGAGAATCAACAAAGAAAGGCAAGACAAAAGAGCACTTCACTTGCCATGAATGTGGTAAGTCATGACACATGAAGTATCAGTGCCCTACTTATCTGAAAAGAGTTGATTCAGAGAAGAGCAATCCTTGGGACTTCAAATCAAAGAAAGCTTACATCGCCTGGGATGTACCAGAGGAAGAAACAACATCAAGTACCTCGGATGAAGAGGAAACCGCGAAGCTATGCCTAATGACCATTACAGATGAGGCTTAAAAATAGACCATATAGGAGACCTCTAACACTTCAATATAGAAATTCAAATAAACCAAACAAAGTCCCTACATGCCATTACTATGGCACTTATGGTCATACTTCTCACTCCTGTTATATCAGGAAATATGGGATACCCAATGGTGTTTACGCTTGGGTAAGAAAGGGAGATAACTCCCTAGTCACTAACAAAAAAGGACCCAATATATTTTGGGTACCTCAGTCTAGCAAGTGATCTATATTGCAGGTATGTCTTCGAACACACGTACAAAATTGGTATCTTGATAGCAGCTGTTCGAGACATATGACTGGGGACAAGTCAAAATTCCTAGACTTGTCATTGAAAGAAAAGGGATTCGTCACTTATGGAGACAACAACAAAGGAAAAATCTTGGGCACAGGGAAGATTAGAAACTCAATACACACAATCATCGAGAACGTTCTCTATGTAGAAGGTTTGGAACACAACTTATTGAGTATAAGCCAATCATGTGACAAAGGTAACACTGTGTCTTTTGATTCTGACTGTTGTATCATTTGTGATGAATTATCTAATAACGTTAAATTTGTCGAGCATCGAGTAAAAAATATTTATATGGTTAATCTGGAGGATGTCACTTCCCTTTTCACAAAATGTCTTATTTCAAAATAAGATGACATATGTCTTTGGCATAGACACGCGCTCACATACATGTGAAGCATTTAGAAAAATTATCGAAAAATAATTTAGTAGTCGGTCTTCCAAAACTCGATTTTAAAACTCAAGATTCCTGTGACATGTGTCAGAAATGT
>NW_017717453.1:0-5661 GCF_001865875.1 Lupinus angustifolius
GTGATATCCACTACTAGACCATTGGAGCTTCTCCATATGGACTTGTTTGGACCATCACAAATTATGAGTTTTGGTGGAAGCTATTACGCCTTAGTTACTGTCGATGATTTTTCTAGATTCACTTGGACCTTATTTTTAGCATCAAAAAGTGATACCTATAAATCTTTTAAATGTCTGGCCAAGCAAATTCAAAACTAGTCCAACCTAAAAATTATTTACATTCAACCCGGCCATGGCGGAGAATTCAAAAATCATAAATTTAATAAATTTTGTGATAAATATGGTATTATGCATCAGTTCTCAGCACCTCGTACCCCTCAGCAAAATGGAGTTGTTGAGAGGAAAAATAGAGTTCTAGAAGAACTCGCAAGGACCATGCTGAATGAAAACAAGGTCCCAAAATATTTTTGGGCTGATGCAGTTCACACAGCATGCTATGTAATTAATAGAATATTACTTAGACCTACTTCTTCAAAAACTCCTTATGAAATTTTTAGAGGTTGAAAACCAAACATTGCTCATCTTCATGCTTTTGGCTACAAATGTTTTATTTTGAATAATGGAAAAAGAAATTTAGGAACATTTGACTCAAAAGTTGATGAGGGCATCTTTTTAGGATATTCATTTCATATCAAAGCATATCGCGTGTTTAATAAATATACCATGCAAGTAGAAGAGTCCATTCATGTCCATTTTGATGAATCTTCTCCAAAAAAGAAGAGAAAGGTCGTTTCTGATGATATTTTAGGTACACTTGAATAAGTACCATATGATGACATAGAAGAAATCCAACAAGAAGCAGAGCAAACAGAAACATAGCAACATCAGGAAATGCCTATCGCGTGGAAAACTAAAAAGGATCATCCACTCGATAAGGTGCTAGGTGATATAACTACGGGAGTGGTAACCCGTAGCTCCTTACGAAACTTTAGTAATTTCGTTGCATTCGTGTCTCAAATAGAGCCTATGACCATCGATGAAGCCATCGAGGATGTACACTGGGGTATAGATATACAAGAAGAGCTAAACCAGTTTGAAAGAAATAATGTGTGGGACTTGGTCCCCTAACCAAAAGATCATCTCGTTATTGGCACCAGATGGGTCTTCCATAATAAGCTAGATGAGATTGGCTTAATAATTAGAAATAAGGCTCGCCTAGTTGCCAAAGGCTACAACCAGGAGAAGGGCATCGATTATGATGAGACCTACGCTCTTGTAGCCAGACTTGAGGCCATTAGGATGCTCCTGTCATTTGCATCAATCATGAGCTTCAAACTTTTTCAAATGGATGTCAACAGTGCCTTTTTAAATGGATATATTCAAGAGGAAGTGTATGTAGACCAACCACCAGGGTTTGAAAGCTTCAAATACCCGAACCATGTATATAAACTCAAGAAGGCCCTTTTATGGCCTAAAACAGGCTCCCAGAGCCTGGTATGATAGATTGAGTTTGTTCCTTCTAGAAAAAGGGTTCGAAAGAGGTTTGGTCGACTACTCTATTCATCCTTAGATCTGATAATCATGTTTTACTTGTACAAATATATGTTGATGATATTATCTTTGGATCTACTAATGACAGCCTTTGTAAGGAGTTTTCTGAGTTGATGCAGGGGGAGTTTGAGATGTCGATGATGGGTGAGATGGCCTTCTTTCTTGGACTTCAAATCAAACAAATGGAAAGTAGCATCTTCATCCATTAGTCAAAGTATTGCAAGGAACTATTGAAGAAGTTCGACATGGAGAAATCTAAGGACGCATCTACACCTATGGCATCTGCATGTTATCTGGACAGAGATGAAAAGGGAAAAGCGATTGAGGTAACCAAATATTGTGGGATAATCGGCTCATTATTATATTTAACTGCTAGCCGCCCCAATATTATGTTTAGTGTTGGCATGTGTGCTAGATTTCAAGCTTTACCTAAAGAATCACATTATATTGCTGTGAAACGCATCATGAGATATCTAAAAGGATCTATTCATATGGGATTATGGTATCCTAGGGATGCCTCACTATCCTTGGTAGGTTACTCCGACTTCGCTGGGTGTAAGTTGGATCGGAAAAGCACTAGTGGGACTTGTCACCTATTAGACAGCTCCCTAGTTGCATGGCATAACAAAAAGCAAGTGTGCATTGCTTTGTCCACCGCAGAAGCAGAATCCATTGCCGTTGGCGTGTGTTGCGCTCAAATCCTTTGGATGAAGCAGCAACTTAAGGACTTTGGGCTTATCTTAGAAAAGATCCCTATTAAATGTGATAACACAAGTGCCATTAACCTCTCCAAGAATCCTGTTTTGCATTCTAGAACTAAGCATATTGAAATAAGGCATCATTTCTTGCATGATCATGTCCAAAAAGGTGATTGTATTTTAGAATCTGTTGAAACAACTAGCAGATATTTTCACCAATCCCCTCTCAGGAGATACGTTCTATGTTCTCTGAAGAGAACTAGGAATTCTTGATGAAAAACATCTCAGTTAATTTTTTTTGCCTTGCATGATCTCCTCTTTTAATGTTTTGAAAATGATGATTCAATGCTCATGATCCCATCTTATAAATTCATGATTCTATGCTTAAATGCTCTAAATATGTGTAATATCTTCTACATCAAATCATACAATTAAGTTTGAAATCCTTGCATGCCTTTAAAACATCCAAAACACTGAAACTAATGCATTTAATCGGTTAAGTAACTCATTTAATCGATTACCTGGGGAAAACTTTCAAAACTGTCACTTTTTAGCGCAGGTTTAATCGATTAAGAGATGTTGTTAATCGATTAAGAGATGCTGTTAATCGATTAACGACATCAGAATAACTGGAACAGAAGCATTTCTGGAATCATTTCAAAACACCATTCATCCGCTTTTCTCTCAAATCTCAGAGGAACAAGTCCAACATCATCCTAAGCTCAATCCTAGCCCTAAACCAAATCACCCCACTTTTTTTCCCTCCATAAACCATTTCCCTCATCTCCAAATTCCAAGCATTCGTTTTGTCCCTAAATTCATAACCTAACCCTAGGTTATCCCTTAACCCTCCTTTAAGCCTCCATTACGATTAAGTATTCATTTACTATGGATAAAGGACATGGAAAGATAATCAAGACAACCGCACAACGTCCTCCACGTGCTCCAAAAGCAGTGTCTCCTCCACAACCAAGGCAGAACCGCGGGGACCTATATTACTCTCTAATTCTACAAGAAACCCGATTGCAAAACTTTCAGGGAAGAAAACAACCTATATCCGATTTGCGAATGTAACATGGCTTGCTGAACATAACTTTGAATTTCCTCATGGTTTACAAGCTCAAGGGGTTGTCCCCTTCTTGGAATTGAAAGGTAATATTTACCCTGCTCTAGTTAGGGAGTATTACGCAAATTTTAGATACAAAGATGGCAAATATTGGTCTATGATAGCTGGAAAACTGTTTGAGATTAACGAAGAAATGTTTATGAATGTGGGTGGTTTAGCTTTTTCTGGTGCTAGTCTAGGTGATTGTGGTTGGGCAAAGGACAACTCATTCGATGTTGTTGAAATGTATAAGTCATGTTTGTGTAGACCTCAACTTTATGTCCAAGACGAGTTGACCAAAGCTGGGTCATTGTCCGTTGAAAACCGACTCCTACACTACTTGATTGCCTACATACTGATTTAGAGAAACACAAATCATGCACAACCCATCATGAATGATTTGAGGTTTATGTTTGCTGTGAAGGAGAACATCATGATAAATTGGCATGATGAGACTTTGAAGGTCATGTATAGCATCTCAGTCATCTTAGTCTCTCAATCAAGGCTACTTCCGTAGAGTATCTTCATATCCCGAATAGTTGACTATCTTCACATTGATATTGAGGATACCATGGTAATGGACTGCTCAGAAAAGGATCACTTGATTGGTGAGAATTTAATTCACAAAATGGGCATCTACAAGTATGGAAACACTTGGCAATATCAAGAGGACTTCAACAATGCCAACCTTGATCCTTCCGGTGAAGACAATCAAGACATGAACCAAGAGCCATTTGCTGCAACTCAGGGGGAGTATTCAGGACATACATCACAAGAACCCGCGTTTGGACAAGCTTATACTGATGCTATGGAACAACGTCTCAATAATAGGATGGACCTCCATTTTCAGTCTCTCAAGGATTCATATCATACGGATTTGGAACATTTTGAGGAACGTTAGAATGCCTACATTGACAAGCATTACCAATCCTTGCGGAATCATATTCAGACTGCTACTGAGTCTCAGAATAAAAGAATGATTGTTGAGTTCAACAAGATGAGTATCTTCATCAAGGGTGGTTGTAGCTCGTCAACTCCTGACAACCAGAATCCTCCATCTCATCCTTAGATAGGAACCCTTAGAGCCTTAGTTTAGTCCTCCTAGATAATGGACCTTGTTGATCCTGTTTCCTCTTGAGATCTTATGTTTTGCGGTGCCTTACTGTTTTATTTGGATTGTAATAACTCCTAGCTACTGTTGATCTACTGTTTTGCTTTTGAAGAATATGATTTCGAATTTTCGCGCTTAATACATGAATACTTGTTTGATTAATTATGTTTCATATAGCTCTTCACCTTGTTTGCAAAGAATCTTGATCATGAGTGGTGTATGTAATTATGTTGACTCATTATGCCTATTGTAAAATGATTAAATATATCAAATGCATAATCATTCCATGATTGCTTTGCTTATGCATAACCCATCATGTCATTCAAACTGTTCTATGGCTATCTGCTATCATTTTAATCGATTAACAGCTTCACTTAATCGATTAAATGATGTCATATTGTGAATTTGTTCAAGTGTTGAGGATGTTTGAAATATGTTATTATATGAAGTCCCACATTGCCTAGAATTAGAATAGAGTAGAATATCAATGTTATATATTGGACTCAAGTCCCTTGTTATAATGTGCACCAGGTATAAGCACCTAATAGAAACACCCCATGGGCAGGTGGGCCCATGGGTGTGCTAGGGTTTGTAATCCTTATTCTCTAATAATATCTTGGTAGCCGCTCAGCGCTCCCGGGGACGTAGACACAATTGGCTGAACCCCGTTAACAAATTCCCTTGTTTCATCTCTTCTATTTATTTTATGCACATTATTTGATTGCTTGTGGCCAATGCTGCACAACGATCGCTTCTGCTGCACCAACATCAAGCTTCTTAACAGCTGATTAATTGGTTTAAAACCCAAGGTTAATTGATTAATTTTAGTCTGTCTTAACCATAATAACTCTCATAACTTTTGACTAGAATTGAATGCATTTATCTTTTTGATAATGTCAAAAGGGGGAGAAAGATGGCTTGTTGTGTTATATATTTTGCAGATTTTGTATAGTAGTTTTGCAGGTTGTTATATCAAGCTTCCGACAATACATTTCAAATACGCTATAACTGCTTTAACTTTGAAAGTCAATCTCACTGCAAAAATATCATAGCAAAATCATCATCAAGCTTATCCATCAACAATTGAAGAATTTTGATGAAGTGTTTGTCATCATCAAAAGGGGGAGATTGAAAGTGCAAAGTGTCAAGGATAGCACTAGCATATCTTTACCTATGTTTTGATGAAGATAAGGGTTTAACAAAGCTTGAAGATGGCTCAACAATCAACATGCCTTATGCTCATTTGGTCATATCTA
>NW_017717454.1:0-17908 GCF_001865875.1 Lupinus angustifolius
AGTATAGGTTAGGTAAACCTAGATGCTAGTCTCTTAAGCCATCTTAATGGAACTATCATATTCATGATATACATCATCTAGTTAATTATATGTTCATGCATCTATCATACATGTTATATGTGCATATTAGGCATAATATAATTGGTACAGCATGTATGTTTATTGTGCATAACATATGAGAAGTTTGCTATTTGAAACATATGCATAAATGTCCCAGTTAATCGATTAACGTGGTAACTTAATCGATTAACCTAACTGATTTTATGTTGAATATGTGTTTTCTGTTTTAACTGATTTCTTAATCGATTAAATAGAAGTCGTAATCGATTAACTAGTTTGTTATGTGTTGTAACTGAAATCTGTTTTTGATGTTGTAACTCCTTAATTGTTTAACTGTTTTTGCAACAGATGAAACCACTTATTCTCCATGCTATAAATACGAGGATTCACTCAGAAACCCATAGCATTGCATTTTATTGTATAGGGTTATTTAAAGAGCATTTTTGCATACGTGTTTTACTATTTTTCTGCAAGAGAGTTGCATGTGTGAGAAGAGAGATTATGCTTCTGCAAGAGAGTTGCATGTGTGAGAAGAGAAATTATGTTGTTTCTGCTATAACATGCTTTCTGTTTTTGCATAGTTTCACATCCATTCTTATATTTCTCACATGATCATGCATTAGATTTAGATAGAAAGAAATCATTTATATACTGATATTGATTAACTCAATTTTATATTGATCGCTTAAGTGATTAGAATAAGGGTTAATCTTTGAGTCTTTATCTTGTATTATTTTAAGCATTTCTGTGCTTAGTATACCTTGTTGTTTAACGTGTGTTTGTGTAGTCTGGATTTGTCTCTTGGTATCAGATCACCATAGAGATTGAAGTTCTTCACCAAGGCAGGGAGGTCTTGATTTGAGGATAAGATTCTTGGCTGAGGCTAGTTCGCGAGAAAGGTTTTCTCAAGAGGCGAAAGGGTAGAGACAAACCAGGTTTTAGAGATCCTAGATTTCAAGAAGGGAGCATCATATGTGCTTGTTCGTAATTGAATTGGTATTTGTATCCTTAATTCAATATTGTGAAGAAAGAAAATCTCTTTGATCCAGAAGGGGAGGCCTCGATGTAGTTTGCAGTGGACTGCAAACGAACCAGGATAAAAATCCTTTTCGCACTGTTCTTTCTCTCTTTATCTTTCTTATGTTTCTTGCCATGATAAATTGAATCTGTAATTGAAAAGTTGGATATTTGTTTACTGCCATATACTTAATATTTGTGCATAAAAATATATGAAATATATTTGTTCAATTGTGTTTTAATCACTGTGCAATTTGCATGTTTAGTCATTCTATTATGTACAATAGTTAATCGATTAAACCATGTTGTTAATCGATTAACTGGACTGTTTTTCTAGCAGTTGGGTTTTTGATCAAGAAGTGGTAACCATTAACCGCTACACCTATTCAACCCCCCTTCTAATTCTCTTTAATTGCTCCCCTACAGCATAGACCTTATGAGTATCTTTGATGATGTTACCAAGAGCCTAACTCTCCAAACTTGTAGTGCAGCTTCCCGTACCGCCATTAAATGGAACACGCCGCCTAGCCACCTATTGCTAGGAAGTCTTTCGATATATTGGAACTTCTACACAAAAGTTCACCAACAATCGTCCTCTTCAATACTCAGTCAAATTGAACCTTGGAGCTTCCTTGGAAAGCTTCAACCGCTACCACCATTTTCTACTCCAACAATCCTAGTTCAAAAGAACTATCATACTCCACCATAAGGAGTATACCCACAACAAACATCATGCGTCAATGCTAACTAATTCATGTGTCACATCCTTGCATCCAAGCCAATGCCCATGTCACACCTCTGCATCTCTACCAATGCTCGTGTTACAACTTGCATTAAAGCCAATGCCTATGTCACACCCTACATCAAAGTCAGCCATCGCCCTTGTGCTTTTGTGGATCTGCTAACAATTAATATCTTTCACTATGACGCTCACACACGCCATTATGATATTCTCTTTCTCATCTTTAATGATAACATTCTCTCAACATCTAGAGAGATATTGTCAGCATCTAACTCAACACCTTAGTCTCTATCTCCACCTTGATCCTAACCCAATACATGAACTTATGGGGTTCTGGATCAACACATACATTGCCCACGCTACAATTCTGCCATGTTTCCTTCTCCTTCAACTCATCTACTCTATCTTTACCATTACCTTTGACGCACCTTGTCTAGCCATCACGCCTTCCCCCTATTTTAGTCATTAGCTGACGTCTGGGCTAAGAGCAATCTACCAATTGGCTCTCATACCAATTGTTGGTGCAGCGGAAGCGATCGTTGTGCAGCGTTGGCCACAAGTAATCAAGTAATATGCATAGAATAAATAGAAGAGAAGAAACAAGGGAATTTGTTAAAGGGGTTCAGCCAATTGTGCCTACGTCCCCGGGAGCGCTGAGTGGCTACCAAGATATTATTAGAGAATAAGGATTACAAACCCTAGCACACCCATGGGCCCGCCTGCCCATGGGGTGTTTCTATTAGGTGCTTATACCCGGTGCACATTATAACAAGGGACTTGAGTCCAATATATAACATTGATATTCTACTCTATTCTAATTCTAGGCAATGTGGGACTTCATATAATAACATATTTCAAACATCCCCAACACTAGACCACAAATACCTAACAAATGTCTTTACCTTAAAGTTATCAAGTAAATGATTTAACTCGCAAATCGCTGATTTGTTTTTGTGTTTAGTTTCAAAGCGTTTGAAGTCGGATAACCTACCTATTCACTTAAAGGAGATCTCCCAAACAACCTCAAAAGTTGGGAGTTATATTTGTGTTTTTTAAGAAACCCGAACTTAATCAAACGTTTGCATGCCTGGATTAAGTATGAATGATTTCTTAAGTTGTATTCCTTAGGAAAGATTAAAATATCAAGTATTATGGTAGTTATCCATGAAGGAACACCACTCGAGAAACTAAAATGCGTAGGGATAGAAAACAACAGAAATTTTCGATCTGGTGGCCCAAAAGGGCGAGGAAGTAGTCCTGGCAACTGGACTAGCCTCGCCTGGGTGAGCCAGGCAAGCGTTTCGCCTGGGTGATAGTATCTTGCCCGGGCGAGACCTAGAGGGTGATTTTGACTAGTTTTTGGTGGATTTTTTGCATAAGCAACAAGCTCTTGCTTGGGCAAGAGCCGGATAGAGAATTGTGTCTGTTTTGATGAAATCGTCGCTTGAGCGAGAGACATACGATGTTTTTTATTGCTTTTGATTGGTTGATTGCTTAGAAAATAACCCTAACTTGGGTGAGAAGTATATTTAACAATTATGAGAGATCGTGGCTCGAGCAAGGAGCCCGATGCCCAAATCAATAAACTTATATTGTTACCTTTGTTCTTGCGCCTTATTTGAGTAAGGATTCAGATGATGCCTAAAAAGGATTATATGATACCACGCAGCAAGGTCGTCTGGCCGTAGGAGGCTTGGTCATTTGGCCATCCAGGGTAATTCAGCGATGGTTAGTAGTGGTAAGGATATTATTCCTCTAATATGTAATGATGTAACATCGGATCCCACAAGAAGCATTCATTTGGGAGATGTCATAGGTTACTGTGCATACTCATTATGAATAACGAAGTAGTGGAGATGAAATTTAAGGGAGACGAACGAACCTCGCGATGTTGAGAGAGACGGCGATGGCGATGATTCGTCAGCAAAGTCTTGAAGGCGAGTCTAGGTGGGACGAGTCCCTTGTATTCCTGGATGAGGTATTGTGTTGGATTGGACAGTTCTCATAGCGCAAACTAGACGATCTTTGATAACCCCTCTTTGCAATCAGGATCGATAAGAGGGATGCCCATAAAGTGTTTGATACGAAACCATCCTGAAATGGACAGTTCTTTGGAACATATCGATCATATATTCTTGTGAGGAATATTTTTAGTGCGTTCAAATCGGCTTGTTATAGGACATGTACTCTCGATTATTTCTGAATAGTTTATTGGGAGTATATTGGTGTAAGGATGGATGAAATAAACATAGCATTCATACATTGAGTTCATGGATATTTATTCTCATAGTTTGATATATAATATCATTCATCATTTGCATTTATGTATGCAAAATATATTGTGTATATTATGTGTGTCTATCTAGATGTGATATTATGTGTAATTTCACGCTGTCAATGAATAATATTCATTAGATGTCTTACTTCCTTTTCTTTATGCTTGTCTTCGGTTCACGTTCTCGTTCAGATGGACCGTACAGCGAGGATTCGGAGCTACCGATTCTCGATGTCCCACGAGGGGACTTGAAGCAGTGATGGGCATCGATACACCTACACAGGCCCTTGTGCCTTAGGGATGGAGATGGTTTGTGTTGGCTCTACAATGCGCTTCCCCTTACATCATGCGGACTTGGAGGCTTCTTTCATTTTACCTGCTCAAAGACCAGCACCTGCTGCACCATTCATTCAGTCCATGATTCCTCACGGATCCAATGCTGCAGTGCAATCTACTAGGAGACGGAGTTGGGACGACGTGCTCAGTTCCCCACCATGGAGGAGAGCTGGTCGACAGACAATGTCCGATATTCAGGCAGATGCGGGAGCAGGGAGTAGGTCGCAGGGTTCGTCCAATGACCCGGAAGGGGATACGGAGACTAAAGTGGAAGCCGAAGAGGATGACAGTGTGGAGTTAATCTGTATAGAGGACTCCATTGAGGTGGTAGGCCTCTCCTCCGATTCTAAGACGGAGGAGCACCCAAGCAAGTGTTCTAGCGCATCCGCGAACACTGGAGCTAGTCACTAGCAGCCATTTCCATTTCTTTTTTGCTTTTTAGGAGGGTATTTGTGTAGGGTACTTTTGATGTGTTGAATGGCTCAATCTATTTTGTATGTTTTCAGTTTAGACAAAGATTTTATTCTACATTTTCCTATAATTGATGTATGCTATGAAACACATTGTTCCAATTAATTGGACATTAAGGATAATGAAACAAATCTAGATCTGTAGAAGTGAGTACGAACCATTGCCTTATGCCATTCTCATAACTGCTATACTTGGATATTCTGATGTTTTGTTTGATGGAGAATCTTATATCACACTCGACGCTCGCGATAAAATTGATGTGGATATAATCCTAAAAATGGGTTTGTTTCAAGATACCAATGATATGATCTACAAGCATCGCAGTGATCAATAGACTGCAAATCAAGAAAATCCTTTTGTTGACCCTCCAACTCATCCCTCATTTCGTGATGAATCATCTTCTTCTTACTCCACTCCTTCCAATCAAATGATAATGGACGAGTTATTCTCGCTTAAGGGCTACATCACTGCACGTATGGATGCCCTCGATACAGCGAATCATCAAGTCCAAGAAGAGCTTAAATGCTTATCAAATTGGTTGGACTACATGGACTTGGACTCTCAGAAAGCTGATCCAGATCATTAGGAGTAGTAGTCTAGCAATCTAGGATTTTACTTATGCATTTTGATGTCGTCGTTGTTGTTATTTCCAAACTGATGTTTCTATTGTTGTTTGTATTTGTGCATTCGGATATTACTTTAGAACATCTTGCTATTTGTTATCAAACTATTTGCGCTATATGAATTTTGTTTCTTAACTGTTGTTTCAATGTTATGCTATGACATGATGTATTATTCTTTAGCACTTGATATTATTCAAAAATTCATATTTTGAAAATTATGACCTTGGCTTGTACATAAATCAACATATCTTGTTATCCTTTTTATATATATCTATATATTGTGCTAGACAACACTAGTTTTTTTTTCTTTCTGATGAAGTCAAAATGGGGAGAAAAATTGGAGTTGTATTTTTTTGTCAAATCTTTTCAAGCACATACAAAAAAACAAAGGGTGAGTATACAAGATAGGGGGAGCATATTCGAAATTTCAACAAAGCTATATCATCTACATATGTTGAACCTCAAAAAAATTGGAGATTGTGAAGAATATCTAGCTCTTGATCTTGACACGGTTTTGATGAAGACGCCAAAATCACAAAAATAAGAAATGGAGAAGACCATGAAGACATAGAAGATTCAAGCTTCAAGATATTTATAGATTAAAGTCTTCATATAGGTACTTCTATCCATACACTCACTTTAATATTTAGTACAAATGCTCAAAGAAATCAAAATCATTTTTAAAGAATTGGATATGTCCAAAATGCAAAATCAAATTGCTAAGTAATGAGTTACAGGACCTGATTAATAGGATACCTGAACTATGAAGCAGATGGTAACAAGTTATTAGAACTGCGTAATAGGTTACCCGACTGAGAAAATAGTTACACACCAAAACTGACTAATGTAACCAATTAATTCAGTGTATTAATCAATTACCACCTTGGAAATAATATTTGGTTAATCGATTATGACTTCGTTACAATCAATTACACAAAGTTGTTGAAACCAGATTTTCAAACTCAAATGAACATCTGTCATCCAAAGTGAATAGGTTTCATTCCAATCGTGTCTCCTCGTCATGGAAGGATATCTTAGTTGATTGGAAGCCTATTTAAAGGCATTGAGACATCCAAATTCATAACACACAAAAATACAAGTTTTACACAATCATACAAAAACTTTCACAACTTAGTAAACAAAATTCTACACATTTTGTTAGCAACTTTGTTCCTAAACTTTCATATTTTCTGAAGTTGCTTCCAAAGTGCATTTGTTCAAAACTTTCAAAAGATTAAGTGCATTGTAGTAAGTATTCACATTGTGATATTAAGGATGGTAAGTTATAGAATTGTCATAACTTGTAAAGGCAATTCTGTCATTATTATATTCTTCATCTTGGTTGTAAACTTTTCATCACAAGGGTGTGTTGAGATGGGGATAAGAGTTCACTTGAAAAGGAAATTTTCAAGGGTAGATATGTTGTGAGTGTGTAAGGTACAAAAGTGTCAAAGAGAGAAATTGTAATTACAACTCAAATTATCTAGTGGAAAACTCTCTTGTGTGGCAAAAAGTACTGGATGTAACCTTCGGTGGACAAGAAAGCGAACCTGTATAAAAAAAATTTTGTGTACTCTTCTTCTACTTATTCTTGTCATTTACTTTTTCTTTACTTGGTTGAATTCTGCATAATTAATCCAATGGACATAAACTTTGATAACATATTAGAAAAAACAGTCATATTCTCCCAACAACTAATTCATCCCCTCTTATTTGGCATCTTAAACTTACATATGTTTCCAAGGTCCATAATAGGTACACTTACAAGGGTTTTTGGAATATATCAGGAACATTCTAGCATAGAGTTTTAAGGTATAGTGTGTGCCTTAACAAGCTCTAGACTCCCCATAAAGTGCCCATATTGCAACTCTCCAAAAAAAAAGAAACTCAAATATTATGAGGTTAGAAATAAGAGCCCAGCTCGAGCGGCTAACTCATACTACTTGGTAACAACATGAATGGTCCATATTACCAATACTTAGAAATGACAAAGACCATGACCAGCGAGGTTAGTGTACCTGCTATCCAAAAAATATATCACAAATGCCCAGATGTAGGACATATGTGTGTGTCAAACTTGCGTTTTAGGAAACATATAACCACAATCCGCAACATGTATGAGAAGTTATAATAAACAATATACAACTATTTAAAATAAATAATTACAACTTGTTTTTTTTTTGTCAGAAATTAAATAACCAAATAATTAAATATATATATATATATATATATATATCGTCAGCTGTCGTGCCCTGATTTTCGGCTGCACGACTTTGTTAGAGTCGCCACTACATTTTATAGTAAAAATGTAGAAAAATTTATTATCCCAATGACATTGTGCTTTGGATTTTTTATATCTAGGTTCAGGAGTCGGTTACAAAATAAGGAATGTATTAACATTCTATGTGCATGCCTTAAGTGGTACCCCTCACTAAATTATATGGTTTTTTCGTACTTTAAAATTATTTGGTAATTTAATTAATTATTAAAAATGACAAATTTTATATATTTTTTATTATTGTGTCGGACAAGATAATCTTGCTCCTACGTATCCCTATTTAGGTGGGGGAATCAAGGCTATGTAATTATATGGTTGTAATGTATTTGTTGTTGAATGTTTCAGGATCATGGGTGATATATCAATTTTTTGACACAATTCAATAATTATAACTGTGCATACTTATTATTGTGAATGGCTTAATTCCGCTCCTCACTCTCACTATTACTAAATAATTAACGAACAAATAAAAATGGTTAAACAATTATGTGAATCAATTCTTCTCTCTAGCTTAACCTATTAGCAGGTATGCTTGTAACTATAAGTAGTTGAAATCAATATAGGATTGGCTAAGATAGCTATAACACTGTTTGACAGCTAAGCAATTAGTCTTCCTTCCAAAAATTTGTTATCTTTTTTTAGTTATATAAACCCTATATATATTCTTTTTTTTTTTACACATCAAAAGGCAACTGTATTAAGACAACACAAGGGGTGTTAATCTAATACAAAAGAGAACACAATTAAAAGTCACCAGAAATATAAGTTATGAAATTAATACACCAATTATCAAAACCACATTGTAGCTTAGTTACTGAAATACTATACCATATCCATGATTGAATTTGAATGAGATCCATCGTAACGATAAAACTACACATTTTCTCATTGAACATCACCTCATCTCTCATCAATTAGATGGACCAAACCGCAGCTAACCAAAACATACACCAATGACTCATATTCCTTTTCTTAGGACAAAGTTGAATATGCAACTTAAAGAAATCACGGCAATCATTCGGAATCTGAATATCAACCCCAAGCCAATTGTAAACACCTTTCTAAATACTCACTTCAAAATGACATAAGATAAATAAGTGATGAATTATTCCTCCTCTATACCACAGAGATTGCACCGAACTGAGTGAAGCACCACAGCCGGCTCTGAGGCAACCATGCCAACCATGTCAAGTAGAGCTCAACCAACTACCACTTGGGTCTTCGAAGAGCTTGTTCATATACTTGTATCATCGTAAACGGAACATGTTGTTTAGCCTTTATATTGTTCAATGATGCAACATCTTCCCAACAATTCAAGTTTTTCTCACATACCCCCAAAAATAAAACATGTTGCCTTTATGGGTGAAGATTTGCATCTTCTAGCTTAGTAGAGTCTCAATAACAAGTAGCATTGTGAATTCATGGTTGCTCAATTCTGTTTCGAATGACATTGTGGCTAGCATCACCACTAGGGAATCAACATATGCAATTTGGTCTAATCTCAAATATTTTCAGTGGGTGTTGGTTGTGCTATGCAGCATGTGGTGTCTTCATTTTGGTTTCATTTTTCACTTATTAAAATAGAAACTTCCTTATATGAAATATGTGGTTAAGCACAAAAATTGTGACAAATTTAGAGTCTATAGCATACAATATCAATGTTATATCTTAAAAAGTCAAAACTTATCGTAAAATTGTCGATGTAAATTGTACATAAGACATTAAGGAATGTGGTATGATTGATGATTTGTTGTAATATATACTATTATAAAGTGAACTAATAATTGATAAAATGTGGAAGAATAGAGATAAAATAAAAGAAGAACATCAATTATTTTTCAAGGTGCAACTTCTATAATATTATGTGAATGAATGTCATCAAGAAATGAAATTGCGGTCAATAATTTGTGAGTGAAAAACCTTTTACTCGTAAGGTTATAGAAGCTAAATGGGCAACCACATTTATGCTAATTAAATCTTTACTAGCAACAAACACAATGGGAGCAATGCATTGAAGTAAAAATCTTATATAGAAAAGTCATGTAGGAGAAAACTTTGGTTGGGGGAAAAGAGTATAATTTTCTACATAACTTAAGGTGGTATCTAGTTGCAAGAATCTTTTGTCATTCTTGGAAATTGCACTAAGGAATCTTAAATACTTATGTTTGGTAGAAGATTTAAAAAATGCATCGGGAAGTAACATGCCCAAGAATCTGAAATTGGGAAAGAGATGAGAATGTTAGATTCTAGAGAATGAGAAATGCTGCTCTAGGCTCTTATCTTTTCAACCAATACTACAGTTGAAAAATCAATTATATTCATTAATATATTTTATATCTTTTGAATAAGATAACCAAACATGGGAATGAAACTTGCATTTATTCGATCATATCATCTTTGATATATATATTTCTTTTTATCATTTGAGCCTTGCAAATATCACTATCTTCAAATGTAATTTCTTTTCATAGATTCTTAAATAAGATGTGTCATAGTTTAACTAATTTTAAGTGAAATTTTTTATGACTTCCATGGATTATTATTTTTGGATGTATGAAGAAGCGGTATTATAAATTACTCTATACATCTTAATGATATAAAGGAATCACCATTTGATATATTATCACTGGGTTTATAAACCTACAAATAGTAGTCCTTGGCATTGGAAAGAACTTTGTCGGATTAAAAAGAAGTTTCAACACATATTTGATGGGTTGGGATGGAAAAGTGTACTGGTTGTGAAGAAGATATTTGCTCCTGACTTTGACATGATTTTGATGAAGACACCAACATTACCAAAAGAAGAAAAGGAAGAATACTTATGAAGACAATGAAAATTCAAGCTTCAAGATATTCAAGACTTTTAGTCTAAGTCTAAAATAGGTACTTATATCCTATACTCTTGATTATATAATAGTAGTAATGCTCAAACTAAATTTAAAAAGAAAATTGAAACACTTTAAAATACTTCAAATTTTTTTCAAAAATAGTGTGTAACGGGTTACTTCATCTATGTAATAGGTTACAAGTGTGAGAAAAGAGTTATTCAACTTAAAACTGATCAGAGTAATCCATTATTGTCTTTGAGTAACAGATTACCAGTGTTATTAAAGTTGAGTAACTCAACTTGTTGTAATCAATTATTCTAATTCGAAAATAAATGATCAGTTGACAGAACATTTGAGTAATCGATTACTCAATGTTGTAATCGATTACCGAGTGTTGTTGCATCAGATTTTCAAATTCAAAGTGAATGAGTTTCAATCCAAAAGACATGTTTTCATTCCAATCAATTCATACCCTTTAAGAGACATTTTGGCTGATTGGAAAACCTATATAAAAGCATTAAAACTCACAATCACTACACACAACCTATACACAACTCTAATACAAATTTCAAAAGCTCTTACACATAATCTGAAATTATTTTCTGCACTTTTTGCAACAAGTTATTAAACTTTCAAAGTTGATTTTTCTGAAGTTGGTTAAAGTGAAAATGTTTCAAGTTTACAATCTTATAAAGAACATTATTACTTGGTATACAAAAGAGTTGATTGGATTGCAAGTTTCATCACTTCCATAATTGAAAAGGCAATTCCGTCATTGTTGAACATTCTTCATTATTATTTGCATAATACTTTTTTTCATGGGGTGTGATAAGAAAGGGGATTAGAATCACTTGGAAAGGTGTTTTCCAAAGGTGAATAAGGATTAAGGAGTATGTAAGGTACATAGAGATCTCGAGGTGAGATATTGTAATTGCAACTCATAATTTTTAGTAAAAAAATCTCTTGTGTTGCAAGAGTACTGGACATAGCCTTCGGTGGACAAGAAGGTGAACCAGTAAAAAAATCCTTGTGTATTCTCTTCTCCTTCATATCTTTGATTTTACTTATTAATTTTCTGCATATATTTTCTGCTGTACTTTAACTCTCGATTTTGCAGAAAAAGTGGACATTATTTTAAGTTAACTAATTCACCCCCTCTTAGTTGCAATCTCAATCTTACATAAAAGTGTACTGGTATTTAGACAACAACATATGGAAATAAATGACTCAAGGGTGCACACATTTGGTCCCCTCAAGGTGCACATGTATAAGGGAAATTCAATATACCAAGACAATTCTCCATCAGTTCGATCGTTGCACATGTTATTATTTAACAAAATTGTACCACGCCAGAGTTAAAATTTAATAATACACGTATTTGATGAGTTGGGATGGAAATGTAGATCGGGTGTTATTTAGACAATAACATCTGGATATCAATGAGGTGCACACATTTGGTCCCCTCAAGGTGCACGTGTATAGGGGAAATTCAACGACCCTAAGCATTGTTAATGTTTGGTAAATCAACAACTCTTTTTGTAGCAAGTGTTATTGATTTTATGATCTCACATTCAATATCTATTCTAGTAGAAAGTGCTATTCAATAATACTCTTTGTAGTAAACATGGTTGATTTTAAAACATAAATATTAAATACATAATTTGTACTATCACTCTCATTTTCACTTATCGCAACTGAAAGAAATTTTAATGGTGTTCATAACACACACATCAAAATAAACATAAATCTATTTGTGTCTAAGGTTATATATAACTAAAAACTGCATATAAAATGCGTACCCGGTTGTAGTTCTTGATTCTTTAAAGTTATTCTTCAAATTTATGAAGACTCTACGCGTGTATCCACACCAAGACCAACCTTTACTATCAACTCTTTGAACCAATGAAGCAGAAAATATAACACTCTAAATTTCAGAATTTCTTATTCACAAAACTCTTTTGTATGTAAGTGTAGCAAATAAAGAAGAGAAAATGATTGAGAAAGAATGAGCGTTTTTTATTTTATTCTTTCTCTGAAGTTATCTGTGCATAGAATAATTATGTATGTTGTGTCTATGACTTTTGTATCCACGGACATATATATGTGCACAGTGCGTGAGAACAAAAAATTCCCTCCACTTTTTCACATCAAAAAATACCTTTTCATCCTTTTGTGATATTTTTATAAAAAGATTATAACTCTTCAAATGGTACCTATTGATTTAAATGTAGCAAACCATTTACCACATATTGTTTCATAAAACAACATAATAACTCATCTTTTATTTTTCAGCTACAAATAATTAATTTTAGAATTTATTTTCTTTATTATTTAATTCTTAGTGCTAGCATAGAATTAAAATAATATTCCATAAATTATTTATTTGATCAAAATTAAATTCTCCAATTTAATTATCAAATAATATAATTATATAGCAAAGATTAGAACACTCGTTAGTGTGTGACCTTGTAGGTTCAATACTAAGCTGGTAGTAAATTAACTAAATTAATTTACTAATTAAGGTTGGCGTCTATCAACACTCCTTAACGATCAGATAGCATGAAGAAACATATATTTTACTTTCAAGAACCACTAGAAGATTAAAATATTTCCTTCCATCTTTACAGCTCTTAGCTAACTTTAAAGTATGGTACAATTGTCAAACTTTAACAAGTTGCCATGATGCCTCAAAGAAACTCATTTCTTTATTCATTGTAATACCTTGGCCAAGGTCTTATTTATATAGCTCAAACTCATTACCAAGAGTTGATGGATTCCATCTTAATTAATCATTAATTCTACAAGTATTTAATCACACCCAATGTTCATTCAAATAACATCCTAAGTCATTATGTGTCTGAAATCAAAGTATGGTAAATAACATGTTAATTACTATGTTAATCTTAGGTCAAAGGAAACTATTTCATTTCTTCTTGAGAATTTCCTTTTGATAATTTAAGGTAATCTTAACCATTAGGAATTCTCAGTTGAGTCAGTTCAATGATCATATCTACATATGCGTCATTTATATGTGCAATTTAATAAATGAGATCTATTAATATTTATCCAATAAATACTATTACACATATATTAATCTGTCTGAGTCATTGATGTCCTATTCTCAATGAATCTATGATCAAGAACAATTTAGACCAAAAATTTATTAAAGACATGTTTCTCATTTATTATAATCTCTATTATAATAACAAGTCTCTAATTATAATAAATGACTTTATCATATAATCTATTTTAAATAAATAACAAATATGATAAAAACAAATTCAATTACTTTAATTGTATTTAAACAACGAATTGGGTCTTGGGAATAAATATAGAAATATACAAATGTATTTCCAACAGCAACTTCTTCATTTCACTTTCTACTTCACTCCTCTTAAGCACAAAATATTCTCCTTCACCCTCTTATGCATGTAGCAAGTGTACGTTTTTATCATTAAGTAACATGAGGTTCGATCTCATAGGACTGATTATTTAATTGGTTTCATTAATTATGTAACGCCCCAAAAATTATTCCAACAACATTGCCCAAAAATGGTTAAAAAAAATTTTGTAATATAAAATTCTTTTCCTTACATTCGGGACATCACGTTAAGTAACATAAATTGCAGAAAAATCAACAATCGTTACCTAATGGTAACCAAAAACAACTCAACATATTGTGGAATAATTCTTCATTGAAATAACGGAAAATGTTAGTATGGGTTTAATCAATTAAGGGTTGTTATTGTTTCTGTTTTCTGTTATTTTCAAGAACTCGTTAATCGATTAAGATTAAGTATAATCGATTAACTTGAGTTTAAAACAGAATGGTACATTAATCCAAGTTTTTCATATTGCTTCATAATATAGATGAACTTTGATTCATAGAGTTAGAACACATATTCGAAATAAAGAGTTTTCACATTATTGTTCAGAAAATCTAAAGCTCTAAATTTCAAATTTTTAGAAAGATTTTCTAAGTGTTCTTTTGAGAAAAGAAAAGTGTGAATGTTTACAAGATACACGTTGAGCTGTATTGTCAAATCTTTTGTTGAAAAAGAAACCTTGCATCTCATATATTCTGTTTTTGTAATTGTGAGTTCTTTTAGAAGGGTTCTTAGATTGTAAGAAGAATGTTAAATCTGCACATTGAGGTGCACATATAACTTGAAAAAAATTGTTAGACAAGGCAACAACATATTCTCTTGGTGTGTTGTATCACCATAGAAGGAGAATAGGTTTGAGAAAAATCCTAGGTGTTGTTAGGTATGTCTTCACGAGAAGCAAGAGGTCTTGGTATTGAGCGATACCTGGCTAGGGCCTAATCGTGAAAGGATAGGAGATCTTAGTAGGCGAGAGTGAGAGGTCAAACTAAGGTTGTCAAGTTCATAGTGATCAAGAAAGTAGCATCTTGCGTTTTGTATTGGAAGTGTGTTTGTAACGAACATTGTTTTCCAAAGTGAAGAAAAATCTCCCAAGATCAAAATGGGGGCATGGATGTAGTTTGCAAGTGGACTCACAAACGAACCAAGATAAAAGTCGTGTCTCATTAGTCTTTCCCCTTATCTTTTTACATTTCCACATTACTTGATTTACTTAACTTGACCTGCATATAATTCTGTGTTAAGTGCATATTTTGTATTATGCATTTACTGTTTTTAATTATCTGTAATAAGTGCATATAAGTTTAGTTGAATCTTGGTAATCTTGGAGATCGAAAGAAAACTGTTTTTACTGAACAATAACTAAATAATTGATTAAGGTATTTAGTTAATCGATTAATAGCAAATAGAGTTAATCGATTAAATCTGTGTATAATCAATTAAATAGTGTATAATTTTGTGTTTTCTTTTTGTTTATCAAGCAACGATAATCGTGTATCTATCACATATTCACCCCCTCTAGGTGAGTGATAGAGCCCTATGGGACCCAATATAACGCCCCAAAAATCATTTCATATTTAATATATTTAATCTCTTAGAAAAATGGGTAAATTTTTCTTCTTCTTTTTTTAATGTAACCTATAACTTACAAATCATTTTCACTTTTACCTTATTCCATTTTCAATACGTCACATTTTCAAACCTTGCGGAAATAAAATTCTTAATACATTGAAGATAATTAAATGAACACAATTATTTTCTAAATACTTCTCATTCATAAAATTCTTGAACAAATACAGAATTGTTTACAGAGCGAAAACTCATCATCGCCACAAATATATAAAAAACTGAAAATAAAAAGAAAATAATGTCGGGGCATTGGCATTACAAAAAGTACCTCACACAGGTTCCAATCACAACAAAACAAAAGAGAAACCTCCTAAACCAGAGGTGCACTGGAACCTCGCTAGGGTCTTCATCCACCTCCGAGTCAGAAGAGATCTCAATGACCTCAACTGAATCTTCTGTGCAGATAAGCTCTACACAGTCGTTGTTGTCTTGCTCCTCCTCCACTTCATCCGCTCCCCAATCCATCGAGGGGTTCGGGGTGTACCTCCTTGGCATGGCCCGTCTGTCTCTCTTGATATCGATCCTGATGATGAGAATCATGTTTGGGGCCACGTCCTAACAACTTCTGGTACGCCTCGAGCTTCAACCGGTACAGAAAGTTTGGCGGTTGTAGGTCTTCGGTCGGGCAAAGTGAATGATGCCTCCCGAACTGCATAGTAAGATGGAAGATGCAGAACTGAGCCATTGCTTACCCAATCCAGCTCCAGGTCACAAGGACCTGTATAAGTGTGTCGATTACCCTCAACACTCCATGTCCCCTCCTGGGACATAGTGAAGCGATAACCTCAGACCAGTACTGATGGGTCTATCTGATCATGCGTACAAATACAACAGAAGAAAAGAGAGATAGTAAAACATCTATGAAAAACTTGTCATCGATGTCGTGGAATTATACGGAATAATACACCAAGACAACACACGAGTACAGATATATCATGTGATCATACAAGCATATAATAACGATGAATGAAGGATAAAACTCGAAAATTTAGAATCAATATAGAAGAATATCATGTATGCAATGCGATGCATGTGTCCACCATCCTTACTCCTTTATCCTCCCAATAACTATTCGGAAATAACCGAGAGTACAGTTCCCATAACAAGCCGATTTGATCGCACCAAAATTATTCCTCGCAAGGATATATGATCGAACTGTTCCAACGAAACTGTCCATTTCAGGATGGTGTCGTATCAAACACTTTCTGGGCATGCCTCTTATCGATCCTGATTGCAAAGAGGGGTTGTCAGAGATCGTCTAGTTTGTGCTGTGAGCACTGTCCGATCCAACAGAATACCTCATCCAGGAATACATGGGACTTGTCTCACCTAGACTCTCCCTCAAGACTTAGCTGACGAATCACCGCCATAACCGCCGTCCCTCTCAACATCTTGGGGCTCATTAGTTTCCCGTACATTTCCTCTACACTACTTCATTTTGTACCATGGATATGCACCTTAACCGAAATTAGCAAATTATGTCTTTTAATCCATCTTTTCTAGCTCCTAAGACATCTCCCAACGGGAATGCTTCTAGTGGGTCCCGATCTTAACATATAAACAAAAAGAGAATAATTTCGGCACCACTACGAACCATCACTGAATTATCCTGGACGGATCTCAAGCCAAGCCTCTTACGGTCAGACAATCTCGCTGCATGGGCACAACATAATACTTCTCAGCACCACTGCGAACCATTGTTGAATCATCTTGGACGACTTCTCTAGTCAAGCCTCTTACGGTTACACGATCTCGCTGCATCGACATAATATCACACCCTCGGGCGTCGCCTTTAACAAAGCAATTCCTTACTTTTATTACTTTCAAGAATTTCATATAGTTATTTACCTTTACAACTTCTTGATGACAAATATGTCATTAGGCTCTCGTATATATGAGAGTTATTGTTCAGAGGACTTAAAAAGAAGTCATGTCTGTATGGAGCTGTCTCGCTCAAGCGAGGGCACATCCATTTTTGAGGCATTTGTGGCTTAAGCAAGTGAGAAAACAATCAGTTCTCTTGGTGCCTGTTTTAGTTCATGTGAGAGTTGTCACGCCCCGAGCTAAAACACTCGTTTTCTCTAGACAATTCTCGTTCAAGCGAGAAGAGCCTGAATATCATTTTAATTACTTTTCTCAAGGAAATTATTTCTCATTTATATCACATGTTTGTAAACCTTGAAATTTAACAATTATCATATACATATCATTCCCATAATAATCATTCAAAAATTATAATTTAAGAGTAAACATGGTATTTGCATAT
>NW_017717455.1:0-8951 GCF_001865875.1 Lupinus angustifolius
ATTAAGTACGGGTTTTCTTAATACACAAATATAACTCCAAACTTTTGAGATAGTTTAGGAGATCCACTATATCACGATGTATTCTCCCTCACCTGAGTGTGTCGGGTCGCTAAGTTCTCTATTTGTAGGTGAGCTTTACTTGATCCGATCTCCTCTTGAACTCTTCATTACGCCAAAATAACGTTAATTAGTTAACTGATGATAATTATTACACTTATGAAATAACATTTTAAACAAAGATAAAACTTCCGATTTAAAATGAATATAATTGCTTTCTTCCATCCGATTCAAGTTGAATATCCTTGAATCATCATTTGTCATTGAAAGTCTTACAATCAAATAACACTTTTTAAAGTAAGATTTTCAATAAAACTTATACCGGAATTATGTCGTAATCCGTGGATATACACCAGGCTAGTTCCCAGGAAAGAGATGTGGGTCTTAAAGACCCCCTTAAATACCAAGTCTTTCCTTAGACAAAAACTTTCTAGACACGTATTCTCACTTCGTTACATTTTTCCGATAGTTCATAAATCTTAGTTTTTCTATGTAAAACATTTTTACTAAAACTAACCTTTTAAAATAAGATCATTAAGCTAGACTTATCATTTTTAAAGTAAGTCAATTTAAACAAAATCAATACTTTTTAAGTAAATCTTACCATTTTAAAGTAAGTTCAATTAACTATGATTCAACATTTTTAAATCATTTTACCATATAAGACTTCATAACACTTTAAGTTTATAAAGTCAAGACTTTCAGGTAAATCTCATTATTTCAAGTATACTACTAAAACAAAATTTCATGAACATCTTAACACCTCCTAAATTTTAGGAAAAAACCTCAAGGGTTAGTAAGTGTTATTTTCATAGTCATGAAAAAGAATGACTCTTAATTTAATATTTTACACTAAACATCTTTTAGTTATTCTTACCACTTTAAAGTAGGTCAACTAAAATAAATACAACAATTTTTTTATGAACATCTTAACATCTCCTAATTTTTTTGGAAGAACCGCGAGGGTTTGTAAGTATTAATTTCATAGTCATGAAAATAAATCCTCAGGTAAGACTTTCTACTACTTTAATATCCAAAACTTCATAACACTTTAAGTTTATGAAGTCAAGACTTTAATAAATCATCTTTTATCCCAAATAATTATTTTAACTTGGAAATCAAAGAGTAAAATATGCTAAACCACTTTTAAAACATAATACTTTCTAAAAATGAAAAAATTTCAACAACAACTCATCAATATCATAAACTTTCAAGAATTAAACTTTCAAGAATAAAATACAAACTTTTTCCAAAAACACATTAAACGTTCCTTTGATGTTAAAATCATCACCTTTAAACATATTTAAATATTAACAATAATTTCTAATATTTCCAAAAAAATAAGTCATCTAACCTTATCCAAAGATATAGTTTTTTCATCTAAGAACGAGGAAGAAATTTCAAGATTTACAAAAGTAAACAACTACATAAAGGTTCATATGATTTTATTATCATCCCCTTTAGTTATACCTTCATAAAATACTTAAAAAAAATATAGACTCTACTTTATGAACAGAATAATAAAAGCTCATAACTTTCTATGAAGTATGAGAAGAAGATGAAAAAGAGAAAATAAAATACTACATTAGTTTGTATAGGAAATTTAGTGTAAGAATGAGAGAATGGGGTGAGGTGTTTATAGGAGAGCCTCACCCTCATCAAATCAGAAAATTTAATGCAAAGTAAGTAGATTTAGACTACCATAGGTGATGTGTCTAATGGTGGTGGGGTGAGAGGATTTGTTGAGTAATTTAGGGCATTTAGAAGCTTTTGCATTACTTGTGTAACAAGTAAGTGACTCGTGAAATGATAACTTCCAACTTTATTGATATGATATAATTTACCCCAACTTTATTGATTGATGTAATTTCCCGATAAATATCATGTCCGAAAATTTTGGATAATTTTGTCTGGAAATATACAATCTCCCGATTTAGGACATTTGCCCGAAACGTCGAAACTTGAATTTTTAGGTGAAAAATATCTAGAGACGATTTACGGACAAACTTAGTGTCTATTTTGACTAGAAATAATATTTCGAAGCCAACAGCGAAATCGGAATTTGATACGGAACACAAAACCTGGGCAGAAACTATATAAAACGACCTGAAATCGTCTCGGAAACTTTTATTCTCCAAAAATCTTGAAAAAATAGGGTAAGCAAGAAAGTCATAATACATGACTAAAACTAAACTGAGATTTAACCTAAAACATTACTGATTAATTTCTATAATTAATTCATTAATACTAATTACTTAATTAAAAGTGCTCTGAAAAACACGGTGTTACACCCAACACTTAAAAGTTCAGATTTTTAGTTTTGGGTGTTAAGGAATTTCTCTAAATTATTATCTTTCGCTACAATGCATCCTTGACCTGTTGATTTGGTTCTCGGTTTGCTATTTTTTTATTAAATTTTCTCAATTAATAGAATGAGTTATGATATTACAATTCACAAGGATATCTGTTCATATTCTACTTTATTTAAAAAATAATAGATAATGAATTGATATCAAAATAATCATTTTTAATATTAATTATTTAAATAGATCTTAAAACGTTCTCAATTACTATTATTTAATTATTTTTAAAACTTTAAAAGTAAAAATTCAATCTTATTAAAATATTCTAAATTAATATCATCTAATCATTTTTTAAATTTTAAAATGATAAATAGAATATATAGTAATTACGAATTTAAATAGTATATCTTAAAAAGTTCTCAATTAATAGCATTTAATCATTTTTTAAAACTTAGGTAGTAAAAATGAATTGTTATTATTAATATAATGAGATATGATATTAAAATTAATAAGATAATTTGTTGATGTTCTATCTTGCTTCAAAATGATAGAAGATAATATTTTTTCAAAATAATCATTTTTAATAACAATTATTTAAATATATCTTAAAAAATATTCTATTAATGGTATTTAATTATTTTTAAAAATGAAATACTATGAATTCAATCTTATTAAAAGATTCTCAATTAATATCATTTAATTATTATTTAATTTTTAAAATGCTAAGTGGAGTATGTAGTAATTATGCATTTAAATAGTAGATCTTAAAATGTTCTTAATTAATATCATTTTTTAAAACTTAAGTAGTAGGAATTCATTGTTATTATTAATATAATGAGCTATTATATTACAATTAATGAAGAATTCAAATGATATTGTACATTGCTTGAAAAATGATAGACCATCAATTTATTTCAAAATAAACGTTTTTAATACTAAATACTCAAATAGATATTAAAACATTTTCAATTAATATTATATATTTATTTTTAAAACTTAAATAATAGAAATTCAATTGTAACGCCGCAAATATTACTCCAACAACAATGCCCAAAAAGGGGTAAAAAAATTTAATGTAATATAAAATTTCTTTCCTTACATTCGATTTCTTTTCGGGGCATCACGTTAAGTAACATAAATTGTAGAAAAATCAACAATTGTTACCTAATGGTAACCAAAAGCAACTCAACAGATCGTGAAATAATTCTTCATCAATTGTAATTCTTCATTGAAATAATTCTTCTGGTTTTCTGCATATAGAGTGTTAGGTATCAGTGGCCTAGGAACACCTAGAAGGTGGGTTGAATAGGTGTGGCGGTTTAAAGTTTACCACTTTTTATCAACAACCCAGTTGCTGGAAAAATGGCTCAGTTAATCGATTAACAGAACTGTTTAATCGATTAACCTGATGCACAGAACAGATTCAGTTTAAACAGGCAAATTGCACAACAATTAAGATTCACTTGAACAGATATATTTCAGATATTTTTTGCACACAAGTATTGTCTATATAACAGTAAACAAATATCCAATTTCTTAAGTATAGATTCAATGTATCATGGCAAGAAAACAGTTAAAGAACAATGAAAGAAAGAATAGTGCAAAAAGGATTTTTATCCTGGTTCGTCTGTGGTCCACTACAAACTACATTCAGGCTTCCCCTTCTGGATCAGGGATATTTTCTTTCTTCACAATATTGAATTAAGAATACAATTACCAATTCAATTTACAAGCACAAGGGATGCTCCCTTCTTGATATCTAGGACATCTAACACTTGGTTTGACTCTACCCTTTCGCCTCTTGAGAGAACCTTTCTCGCGAACAAGCCCCGGCCAAGAATCTTATCCTCAAATCAAGACCTCCATGTCTTGGTGAAGAACTTCAATCTCTGTGGTGATCTTACACCACGAGACAGATCCAGACTACACAAAAAAACAAGTTAAGATCAAGGTACATTAAGCACAGAATACTTAAGATATTACAATATAAAGACTCTAAGATTAACCCTTATTCTAATCAGTTAAGCCGTTAATGAAACAGTGAGTTAATCAATTATCAGAATGCACATGGTTTCTTTCTATCAAGATCTAATGCATGATCATGTTAGCCATATTAAAATGAACATGAAATTATGCAGAAAAACAGAAATCATGTTAATGCAGAAAGCAGCATAATCTCTCTTCTCACACATGCAACTCTCTTGCAGAAAAAACACTAAAAACACGTTATGCAAATGCTCTCTAAAACTGCCCTAAGCAAATAGAATGAATTCTTATGAGTTCTAAGTGAAGCAACATATTTATAGCATGGAGAATAAGTGGTTTAAGTCATTGCAAAATCAGTTAATAGTTAAGCAGTTACAACAGCAGAAACAGATTTCAGTTATAACATAAAACAGACTCGTTAATCGATTAAGACTACCATTTAATCGATTAACAACAGAATGACATACAAGTCAGTTAAAACAGAAAACACATATTCAACAGAAATTTGGTTATATTAATCGATTAAGCTACCACGTTAATCGATTAACTTGAGCAATTATGCATATGTTTCAAAAGGCAAACTTCTCATATGTTATGTACAATATATATACATGCTCTACCAATTATATTATGCCTAATATGCACATATGACATGTATGATATATGCATGAACATACGATTAATTAGATGAAGTGTCTCATGGATATGATAGTTCAATTAGGATGGCTTAAGAGACTAGCATCTAGGTTCACCTAACCTATACTTACTTACTACGTGGCCCACATCCCAGACTACTTAGATTATAGACTCAATTTATATCCTAGTCTAGATATGACCAAATAAGCATAAGGCATGTTGATTGTTGAGCCATCTTCAAGCTTTGTTAGAACCTTGTCTTCATCAAAACATAGGCTAAGATATGCTAGTGCTATTCTTGACACTTTGCACTTTCAATCTCCCCCTTTTTGATGATGACAAACCCTTCATCAAAAATCTTCAATTTGTTGATGGATAAGCTTGATGATGAATTTGCAGAATGGTTGTTAAAGGTTGTTTTTCGAACACCAAAGTTAAAGCGCATTGCTTCTCTGGATATGAGCAAAAGAATGTAAGAAAGCTGGATAGAAACAACCTGCAAAAGGCTTTATACAACCTACAAAAAATATGTAACACAACAAGCAACCTTTCTCCCCCTTTTTACATTATCAAAAATATAAGTATATTCAATTCTAGTCAAATGTTAGGAGAGATATAATGGTTATTAACAGACTGTAATTAATGAGTTTAAACTTGGGTAGATAACTAATTAATCAACTGGAAGAAGCTTGAACAAGTGCACATATTTTACAACATTTAATCGATTAAGTGATGTAGTTAATCAATTAAATTGACAACAGATAGCAGCATAATAGTTTGAATGGCATGATGGGGTTATGCAGAAGCAAATTAAGCACGGAATGATTACGCATTGATAATTTTGAGTATTTTGCAACAGACACAATCATTCAACATTATCACATATACCAATCAAGATCCATTACAAACAAAGTAAAGTGCTACATGTAACATAATTAGAAAATCAAGCATGAACGCAATAATTCAAAACATTAAGATGTAAAACAGTAGTTCAGCAGTAGATTTAGAGTTTGTTACAATCCAAAATGAAAGAGAAAAGGCAATGCAATACAAAGATAATATCTCAAGAGGAAACATGATCAACAATGTCCATTAGCTAGGAAGGATAAACTAGGGTTCTAAGGCTATCTATCTAAGGATAAGATGGAGGATTCTGGTTATGAGGAGTCGACGAGCTACAACCACCCTTGATTAAGACACTCAGCTTGTTGAACTCAGCGCACATTCTCTTAGTCTGAGAATCAGTAGTAGTCTGAATGTAGTTCTACAAGGATTGGTAATGGTTGTCAATGTATGCAATCTGACGCTCCTCAAAATGCTCCAAATCCGTATGATGAGAATCCTTAAGCGACTGAAAGTGAAGATCCATACTATTACTCAGACGTTGTTCCATAGCATCCATATAAGCTTGTCCAAAAGCGGGTTCCTGTGAGGTACGTCCTGAATACTCCCCCTGAGTTGCAGCAAAATGCTCTTGGTCAATGTCTTGAACATCTTCACCGGAAGGGTCAAGGTTCACATTGTTATAGTCTTCTTGATATTGCCAAGTGTTGCCATACTTGTAGATGCCCATCTTGTGAATTAAACTCTCACTAATCAAGTAATCTTTGTCTGAGCAGTCCATCACAATAGTATCCGAAATGTCAATATGTAGATAATCAATCACTCGGGACACAAAGATACTAGAAGGAAGCAATTTTGATTGAGAGGTGGAGACGCTATACATGACCTTCAGAATTTCGTCAGGCCAATTTATCATGATGTTCACCTTCACAGCAAACATATACCCAAGTCATTCACAGTAGGTTGTGCATGATTTGTGTTGCTTTGAATTAATATGTAGGCAACGATGTAGTGTAGGAGCCTATTTTCTACGGACATAGATCCAGCTTTGGTTAATTCGCCTTGGACATAGAGTTATGGTCTACGTAGGCATGACTTATACATTTCAACAGCATCGAGTGAGTGGTCGTTTGCCCAACCACAATCACTCAAACTAGCACCAGAAGCAGCTAAACCACCCACATTCATAAAGATTTCTTTAGTGATTTCGAACAACTTTCCATCTATCATCGACCAATATTTCCCATCTTTATATCTGAAATTCGAGTAATACACCCTAACTAGAGCAGGGTAAATGTTACCTTTTAGTTCCAAGAAGGGGACAACCCCTTGACCTTGCAAACCAATCGGGAACTCAAAGTTTTGTTCCACAATCCAATCCACATTAGCAAACCGAATGTATGTAGGTTTTCTTCCCTGAAATTTTTGTAACTGTGTTTCTTGTGGAATTAGAGAATAGTATGGGTCCCCGCGGTCCGGCCTTGCTTGTTGAGGAGGCACGGTTTTTGGAGCATGCGGCGGACGTATTGTGGTTGTTTTGACTCTCTTTCCACGTCCTTTGTCCATTGCAATTAGAGCTGAAACGTGACGAAGGTTTACAAGAAGGATTGAGGGAAACCTAGGGTAGGGTTTTCAGTTTGGGGAAGGTGAGTTTCTTGAAAGGAGAAGATAAGGATGACAGTTTATGGAGTGGAAATCCAGTGGGGAGAAACAGATTTGGGGCTAGGATGAAGCTTAGGATGGTGTTGGATCTGTTCCTCTGAGATTGGAGAGAAAGGAGATGAATGAGGTTTTGAAAAACTGTTTAGAAACGTTACTGTTTCTGATATAAAGCTATTGTTAATCGATTAACGGCTTGGCTTAATCGATTATCTGGGAAGGAAATATCAGGTTTTAAAATAATACTCCTAGGTAATCGATTAACGTGTTCCCATAATCGATTAACTGTATTAGATACAGCATTTTGACTATTTTTGAGGCATGCAATGATTTCAAGCTTTATTAGCTAAAGGTATTAAAGCAATCACAAATATTTTAATGGTTGTTAAGCACAGAATCATGATTTGTGCAAAAGATCATAAGCATTCAATCAACATGTTCGACATACTCATAGGGATCATGCAAGACAATCACAAGAAAATATTAATCAAGATATTTTTCATCAAGAATTCATAATTCTGTTCGAAGAACATAGAAGGAATCTCGTGAGAGGGCCTTGGTGAAAATATTTGCTAATTGTTTAGAAGTTTCAACGAATTCTAATATACAATCACCTTTTTGAACATGATCACGCAAGAAATGATGTCTTATTTCAATATGTTTTGTTCTAGAATGCAAGACGGGATTCTTGGAAAGGTTAATGACACTCGTGTTAGCACACTTAATAGGGATCTTTTCTAATATGAGCCCAAAGTCCTTAAGTTGCTGCTTCATCCAAAGGATTTGAGCGCAACACACGCCAGCATAAATGTATCCCGCTTCAACGGTGGACAGAGCAACGCACACTTGCTTTTTGTTGTGCCAAGCAACTAGGGAGCTGCCTAATAAGTGACAAGTCCCACTAGTGCTTTTGCGATCCAACGTGCACCCAGCGAAGTCGGAATCGGAGTAACCTACCAAGGATAAGGTGGCATCCCTAGGATACCATAATCCTACATTTATTGATCCTTTTAGATATCTCATGATACGTTTTACTACAATAAAATGTGATTCTTTTGGCAAAGCTTGAAACCTAGCACGCATGCAGACGCTAAACATAATATCAGGGTGGCTAGCAGTTAAGTACAATAAGGAGCCGATTATCCCATGATATTTGGTTACCTCAATCACTTTTCCTTTTTCATCTTTGTCCATATAACATATAGATGCCATAGGTGTAGATACGTCTTTACACTGCTCCATATCGAACTTCTTCAGTAGTTCCTTGCAATACTTTGATTGATGGATGAAGATGTCGCTTTCCATTTGTTTGATTTGAAGTCCAAGACAGAAGGTCAGCTCTCCCATCATCGACATCTCAAACTCCCCATGCATCAACTCATAAAACTCCTTACAAAGGATGTCATTAGTGGATCCGAAGATAATATCATCAACATATATTTGTACGAGTAAAACATGATTATTTGA